>NW_026515886.1:0-128453 GCF_023601865.1 Aspergillus affinis | reverse complement strand
CTGGAGAACCCTGTACTTTAAGAAGCAGTCTACTTAATGTATATAAGTACAGTATACGTTTATTCTAATATCTTAGCCTTTAAGAGTTCTAGATGCTTTGTTGTTAAGATATCAATGTCCTAAAAAGCGCCATTCTATATGGAATACGGGAGGTGGCCGCTCGCTTGTGGTGGCCACTCACTTGTGGAATACGTTATACACCGTGATGCTGCCCGTTTATGTTCAACAATTCCGCCATTGTCAGAATCCTATTGCACAAGCGTCTAATTGGTTGCGTAGTTTTGTCTTTTTGCGTTGGAAAGATTGGTACTTTTCTCGCCTGGCCCTTTCAAAATCCGCAGTAACTGCCTGGTCGTGTAGGCGCAACCGTTTGTCTCTTCAAGTCCAGCCTGAAGGCCTCTAGAAGAAGAACTATCACCCGGCAGCGAAGGAAACAATTTGCTTGCAATGTAACCCTGATCTCTATTTGCCCTGTTTTGGTGGCATGCAACTCAGGGGGCGTGTGGCATATCTTACGACCTGGTGTAAACAGGCCTCCCAGCAGGGCACCTCCAAGAAAAAACAATCAACGTACTGTATTAACAGATGATATAACAGCCGTTCGGAGTAGAGTGAGCTGCATATTTTACGCCGTGTGTAAGCCAGGTCGTTAGTGGCATCGACATTCGCAATGCGGACATTCCTATGATTGAGCTTTTATGCACAGGCTGCCCGATGGAGTTGACATGTTCTATCTCTTTGGGGATATGCGTGAGATGGGATTCGCATTCAAGAATCTTACAACCCTTGGTATTACCAAGAAAATAAATTCCCGTTTGGAAGCTCTTCTAGAGTGGCTGAGCTAAAAGCCAGAACTTCGAAGAAGTTTTCCCGAAAGCCTCTATCCCTGTGCGAATATCCACAGGTCCAGATGCAGGAGGAAGAAGGATTGCAAAGTTCGTCGTAAAGCATCTCGAGTGGTTCGGAGGTCCTGATTAGTTTGCTGGAGTCGCTCTTTTTTAGCGGGGAGAGCGATGGTTCGAGCCTTCGTTTGTTGGAGAGAGGTGCGGGCAGTCTGTAGGGGTTGTCCGGTGGGGCGATGCTCAGCATATACGAGCATTGGTGTTCAGAGTCGCATTAGTATTGAATTTACTAAAAAGCTCGTCGCCGTTCGGCAGGTGTTGAGTGGCTGAAGTTGAAGCATTCCTGGTCTTCTAACTTCTAGTCCGCGTAGAAATACTCATCGATTGTGTGATTTCGGATGTCCTGAACAACAGAGGCAAGCCATATGGTAAAATTATATTGTCGAACAGGATCCGCGGCTCGGGCTCCAAATGTGCAATACTAGCTTAAAATGATGAAATTGATGCGATAATGAAGCTTTTCAATAAAATCAATGGATGGTTGTTATTGAGACTATCTCAGGGAGACGAGGAAAAGACCAGGAACAACTCCTCTCGGCCCTTCCTACCTAATCGGCCCGTATCCCTATTCTTTGTTGTAACAAAGAATCGTTCAGTGAATAGGAAAGATCCACAGCTCGGGATGAAGTAGAAAGGTAACGTTGAGGACATGTTGCAGGTTGTCTCTGGACTGGCGTAAGTCGGTTACAGATTGTTGGAGTTGTTCTTTTTCGACCTGCAGGGTTGCAGCTGTGGTTTCGGCATCACGCAGTGAACGACGGGTAGCTTCCCAAGGCCTCACCGGTAGCGTGGTTGGCAACGTTACGGAGTGCCTCCAACTGAGCTTCGAGTTCCACGTTCTTTTTCTGCAAATCCCGAAATTGTCGTTGAGGAGATCTGGGTTCTATCCATCCGATGTCTCCTCCACTCTGTAGTTTCCGTCTCTCCACAAATGCCACACACGTGGTTTGTCCGTTCTTGCTTCTTTGAGTTGAGTTGAGGACCTCTAGACCTCCACCGCTTCCCTGCTAGAAGAACTGCCTCTCCATGGCTTAGGATGTCACTGCCTAATGATACGATGACAATCAAGGCATCAATTGTTCGGTCATGAGCCTCTCGATATGCATCACAGCAGGCTTACAAGTTTGCAAACTCACTAGGTATAGGGTGCTTCGGGTAAATGCTCTCGAGACAATACATAACCTGTGTGAATGCTAATACCTGACTGTGGGAAATCACCTGCTTTTGAAAATGGCGCAGTAACCGACGATTTGCGACATCGTTCAGGAGATTCAAAACAAGTTTGACGTCGTTGACTTCTAGAATAAATTAGTGAAATGACCGCTGTTAGATACAGGGGTCAGGCTTACCCAAACGCTTGGCGACCTCAAATTTACAGGCATACAGGCTCTTGAAATGCTAGAATTCGGTTATGTTTTGCATTCCGAACATCAGAATGTCTGAGGCGAGATCAGCACCATGTTAGAGGTCCTTCATTCTATTCATCAATTTCTTTTGCTCAGGTGTTGGGTTTCTTTGACTTTCGGGGTCATTTGTTTTCGCCTCTAACGTAAAAATCGGAAATGCGGTTTCTACGTCTCCGGTGATAGGAAATGCCTGGTCGGGACTTGCTGACGGTGGATATTGATTTTGGGAGGGTGATCGCCATTTAAATCCAATGGTAAGGTCGGGTTTCTTTCGCACCCTTGTGAATATTGGCATACGGCGGCCCATTTCAGGAACGTGCGATGCCGAACATCCACATGGAAATCTGATGATGATTTGGATGGCACGACTTGTACTTCCTCGGTGATCGAAACACGTAACTTCTGACTCATAGAATCAGTTTCCGTGGCAGTGAAAACCCCAATGGACTGGGTTTCTTCTGGGAGAGCCACCCGTTTCCGGCCTTTTCCATATGTCATCGCTAGATATCATATACAGGCTTGCTCGTGGTTGTGAGGACCAGGGAGCGAGCAAGGCACAAGGGACGTGTGGAGCAGTCTATACAGGAGAGATGCGATGGGAAGTTAAGGGAAGATGACGGAAGACTATCTACGCAGAGATTACAGGGCAGGAAGAGGGTAGAACAGGTGAATCTAGAAGGGACAAGACGAACCTCGATGGTGAAGGGGCGTTCCCCTTCACTCTGGGGGCAGTAAGTTTGATGATAATAGATGTGTTCTCACGGGGGCGTTAGTATATTCAATTCTACAGCAACAGCTTGTATCCTTAGCGTTAACTTAAACAAATGTGACTCGTTCACCGCAAGGCTACAAGATGGATTAGTATTTTGTGATAACTATCTGTACATCTAACCGAAAATGAAAAGAAAGAGAAGGAAAGATTATTCCCTCTCTATGCGATTAGCCTCTGCCGCCAACGCCTCTCGCTCATCTACCGTCAGCTCGCTCTTCGCGTGGTGTATCCTCACGAAGAACAGCACAATCAGCATCCCCGTGCCCGCCAGCCCGGTCTGGAACCAAAACACCGCCTTGTAGTTTTTGTACAACTCCAGTCCCTTGGTCTGCGTCTGCACGATATCCGCAAAGCCCAGCATGATGGCGATCCCCAGATGCAGGGTGCAGTTGATCAGCGCACCGGCTAGCCCCTGTCTGGCCTTGGGCATGCTGGTGGTGATAAAGATGTTGGCCAGGTTGAAGCTGATGTCGATGCCGACGGTGCCGCAGATCATGGCCGGAAAGACAAAGGCCCAGTAATTCCCGCCGAGTGGAATGAGCGCAAAAAGTAGACCCGAGCCCAGGTACCCGAGGCACGAGATCAGCATGACGATCGTCCCGGAGATCTTGTGGAAGATGAGGCCGCCGACGGCGGAGAGTATCAGACCGCCTACGCCCATGGGTGTCGCCCACGCGACGATTTGGAGTGGCCCGGCGCCCATGACGTCGGACATGTAGAGCACCGAGTAGAGGAGGAAGGTGCCCAGACTGCCGTACAGGAAGAGTAGGGCGATGGCGAGCGCCGTCATGTATTTCACCTTGAACATGTCGCCTGACAGGAGTGGGTTCGAGACCACCCATCCCTCCACGTAGGTCATGATGGCGAGAAGGATGATCCCCAGCGCGAAACACACGGGGATGTACGGCGTTCGCCATCCCTGCGGTGCATACGAGCATTCCGCGATGGCGAACACGAGGAGCACGACCCCCGGCACCGAAAGACAGCACCCGGCCCAGTCCATCTGGATGCCCAATTTCCGCTTCTCCGCGTAGTCGTTCGGAATGTAAAAATACGAGGACATCGTGGTGATGCCGGACAGGATGGCCCCGATAAAGAAGTACCATCGCCAGGTGAGAAACTGACTGCAGATCCCGGAGAAGAAGATCCCCGCAAAGAACCCCAGCGCCGCACAGGCGCCGTAGATGCTGAAGACGAGATTCTTTCGCGGCCCTGGTCGATACGTACTGCCTAGGATCATCATCCCGGCGGGCAAAAAGCAAGCCAGAGCCAGGCCTTGCAGCGCTCGACAGATGAGCAACATCAGCCAGGACACGGACACGCCGGCGAGAATGGAAGAGATGATCATCCATGTGAACCCGGCGACGTAGAGAATGTATCCGCCATACATATCAGCCAGACGGCCGAAGATGAGCAGCGTTGACGTAACGACGAGAGATAGAGCGGTCGACGGCCAGATCGTCGAAGCGGCGGGGATGTGTAATTCCTTGACCAAGGTAGGGAGAAGCACGTTCGAGCCGGAGATGTAGTATTCCTAGAGGGAAAGTATTAGTATTTTCTTTATATGAAAGTTTGAAGACAGAAGTCCTGAAGAAAAGACATACTGCAAGGATCTGAGACATCATGATGGAGAAGCAGAAGGCCAGTTCCGAGAATAGATTGGCGAAACATGGCGGTCGCTGTCGTCCCAGTTGCTCGATGTAAGCATCGTCTGCATATCCAGCGTGGTGCTCTGGATATTGCTGTAGAGGCGACGAGGCTTTGGTCGATTTCTCCTCGTTGGCTTCAAGCGCCGCCGGTGTAGGTGTTGTCGAGATCATGGTCCCAATTCCAATACGATCTCGGGCAACTGAAAGCAACTGACCGTTCGCTATCCATACAGAAAACTGTTGACGGGACAAGAGCTGGAATATATATCATTCAGATCCTACTTGTCATATTGTTGGGAGGCAAGACAGCGATTTCTAAGCCGGCGTCAACAACTCATGCGGTTGGAGGAAAAGAGTTTTCTTTTTCTTCTTTATAAAGACGCCGAGAGATTCCCTTGACCTAGCCCCGAAGCCACTAGAATTGCCGCGCTGTACTAACCAAGCGAAACGACAAGCTGGACCTGCAGGATTCAGCGAATTGGAACCAGGGGAGTCATGATTGCTACCTTCCCCAAGGTTCCTCGCTGCCAGATGGGCGGCCATCTCCCGATAACTACCTTTTCGAGAAGCCAGACGGTGGGGAAAAGAAGAAAATTGAAGGGAGATCGCTTCTCCCATGGTCAAGGATCGAGCCGCAAAGCTAAGAATGGCCGAGTAGTGAGCTTGTTTGCTTCTCCGTTGGGCTGCCTTTTTGGGAAGTTCAAAGTAGTGGAGCATCCATCGGTCGACTCACTATTTTAATTGGTGGGGCCAATTCCCATCGTGCATTGAAGTACGAAGTAGTATTGAGTCCTCCTTAGTGGCCGAGACTGTGACTGTTTCTTCCGTGCTTGACACATGGTGGTTTCTGGGAGTTGGCTGTTGGTCAGTTACTTATTATTGTCAAGGATAGGTAAAGTGTCTCTCTGTTCATCCATGTGGCTCCGCATACCTCATGTGCAATCGGATTATTAGATTGCTTGTATGCATCGGATGCCCTTCGCATGTTGGCGATATATATTGGCTACTACTCGCATCCCGGGCAATTCTACCTCAATCGAGACAGAATGCTCTAGAACCAGTGGTAGCGGAGTACACTGTAGATTGATAAATCTCGACCATCCGAGGCAAACCGTGTGGCGTCCACTCAGTCATGTGACGACCCGTGGGGGTTGCCCGCTCCTCCGCTCAGATTCCTTCTTCCACCATTCGACACCCTCATTCTGGCCCTGTACAGAGCACTGCCCCAGATACTTTAAATCTGACCCTATTGTGGCTGGTGACGTCAGTCGACCTCCCCTCCCCTCCCTCGTGCATTCCGCCCACGTTTTGGTCCCTCTGTTTGGGACAGTATGCAATGCTTGACCCATGCTACACATGTCGCCGCCGGCGCATCCAATGCGACCGGTCGCAGATCCCTTGCGTCAAGTGCCAGAAAATGGGGGTAGAATGCTACGCGACAAGGCCCCCTAGATGGGTCAAAGGCGTGGCTATCCGAGGGAAGATGCGGGGAGTCTCGTTTCAAGATACCCCAGATGCGTCAAAAGCAGGTGTAAGAATGAATGCGAAAACTAATAGCTCAGGTACCCATAGTGGAGCTTCTCTGAGCTTACCACTGGTACCTCGAGACCCTGTCACCTCCAACTTAGATGCAACCTCCAAATACTATCTAGATTATTGTAAGCATGCTCTCTTGCTGGACCCCGCAGCTACACTAACGTCGCATTCCAGACCACGAGCATATATGCAAGCTCTTCATCGTATATGACAGCGATAGGAACCCCTTCAGAAGCTTTATATCTCTTGCTCTAGATGACCCGGTCCTTTTGAAGGCCTCTCTGGCCCTCGCTGCTCGTCATAGAGCCAACGCAGGCCGCTCTTTCTACCAGATTGACGAACCGACACCCTCTCCTTTAGCCGATTCTCATCGGGATGCTCTGGCCTTCAAATATCAAGCCGTGCAGGGGCTTTCACGTGCTTTAAATGATACAACACTGCATAAGAAACATACCACGGTGGCTGCTGCCTTCCTTTTAATATTTTTGGATCTCATAGAGTCGGGGAGCGATAAGTGGAACATTCATCTCGAAGGAGCCAAGAGCTTGATCACCCTAGATCAGCCATCCCCAAATTCAAGCATAGGGGTCAACCAAGGGCCCGGTCAAACTGTTCAGGAAATTCGTGACTTCATCACGCGGCAAATCTATATGTATGTCTTCAGGCGTGGACACTGAGATGAGGCGAACGAGTGACTGACTGCCAGTAAGGATCCAAACACTCGGAGCAACCTTTGTACGACCGGGATTGCTGTCCCAGTTCATTTCAGTGGATCGTCTAGATCGGCAGCCTTCAGAAGTTGTGGAACAGTCCTTCGTTGGATGTCCCGAGTTTATCCTGGATGCAATACAGTACATTCTGGGCCAGAGAGACGCCGTCTTGGGCTTAGATCCCCTGATGGAAACCGAAACCTACCACCGTGTAGAAGAAATCGCGTCTGTTCTCGAGTCCATCCAAAACTTCGATTGTTATCTTTGGGCTTCAAGCTTACCACGACCGCAATCCCCCACGAGAGATTTGAACAATCTTTGTATACTGTCCCAGTCGTGGAAAATCAGTGCTCTCATATATGGACGGCGTGTCCTCGATATACTTACGAACGACGTTTCCCCGCAGGATGAGCTGGTGTGTGAATTGATTGGCTTGATCGGTGCATTGGAGGACAATGAAGTGTACAAGTGCATCTTGTGGCCAATCTTTGTTGCGGGCTTGGAATGTCGATGGCAAGCCCAGCGAGATTTCCTCGTTGGTTGTTTAGAGAAGTTCTGGGCCGCCACTAAATGTTTCAACACGATCAATGCTGCCAAGATCCTGCAGACATATTGGCAACAAGAGGGACAGCAGGAGCCGTTTTCGCCTCAGTGGATATTCAAAATCGGCAATCTAGGTCGGGACTGGCTTCTTGTCTAGAGATATGGGGATAGTTGGAGGACTTTTATCGTCTTTCCCCTCAGCACCTGAGGCCATGAACATCACGGGGGGTGAAGATGGATCTAACCGTTTCAGGAACTTGACGGGAGTGGGTCAGTCTCCACCAATGAGAGTGAGCTCCGTGGATCATGATCTAATCACATCCGGATTAGGAACTTGACTGGAGTGGGGGGGATCGCCTCGATAAGAAAGAGATGGAAATGCCCTCGCATCTTATCGTCTCAAGCAGTTTCTGAAAGCCGGGTTATAAGCACAGACGTGTGGGACATATTTACATATTTCCTTGGACTCACACCTCACATTTCCTCGACGATTCCAGAACACAATGGCGCCATCAACCAACAGCCATCCCTCGACTCGTGCATTGCATGCCGATGACCGTCTACATCTGGTGACCGATGTCGCACCCCCGATCCATTTGTCGACGACATTCAGATTCCCCGGCAATCCCGACGACTTGGTCCCATCTGTCGATCCTGTTGTACGTGTTTTGATAACCACCGGCGGCGACCAAAGCAAGGCTAACACTCCCCGTAGGACGAGTTCGATGGCAAGAACTACATATACTCCCGAGAATTCGCCCCGAATGCGACCCGCTTTGAAGCAATCCTCTCCTCACTGCTAGGTGGTCAAGCTGTAAGCTATGCTACTGGCTTGGCTTCTCTACATGCGGCCTTGACTCTCCTGAATCCCCGCCGGATATCCGTAGGGCAGGGCTATCACGGCAGCCACGAAGTGATTAGCGTCATCTCCCGACTGTCGGGACTTCAGAAGCTCGACCTCGACTGCCCTGCCGACAGTCTGGGAGAAGGCGATGTGATTCTGCTCGAAACGCCCGTGAACCCGTACGGAACAGCATTCAGCATCGAGGCATACGCCCAGAAGGCCCACTCGAGAGGCGCATACCTTATCGTCGACAGCACATTCGGCCCTCCGGGCTTGCAGGACCCGTTTCTTTGGGGTGCAGATATCGTGATGCATTCCGGGTCGAAATATTTCGGCGGCCACAGCGACATGCTCTGCGGCGTTCTCGCAACCAAGCGCAAGAACTGGACCAAGCAGCTGCTCGAGGACCGACTCGCCATTGGCAGCGTCATCGGCAACCTGGAGGGCTGGCTGGGCGTCCGCAGCCTCCGGACTTTAGAAGTCCGGGTGCAACGCGCCAGCGAGACCACGGGGAACTTGGTCTCATGGCTGCAGAGTGCGCTGGATACCTCATCGCCTGCCCCGGGCAGCGACGAGGCGGTCATTCAAACAGTTCTTCAAAAGATCCACCACGCCAGTCTCCAGGACGAGCCCTGGCTGCGGAAGCAGATGCCCAACGGCTTCGGGCCGGTATTCTCCATCATCCTCCAGAAGGAGGAGTACGCCCGCGTGCTGCCTAGCAAGCTGGCTTTCTTCCAGCACGCAACGAGTCTCGGCGGAGTCGAGTCTCTGATCGAGTGGCGTGCGCTGTCCGACGCTCGGGTTGATCGGAAGTTGTTGAGATTGAGCGTTGGGTTGGAACACTGGGAGGATTTGAAGAACGACTTACTGCGGGCGTTCAGGGCGCTTGTGGAGCAGCAATAATGCATATTATATCCACTATAGACATGGATAGTAAATAAACCAAAGACCAATTTGTTCATTTTAAGTAATAAATAACTAGCCTTTGGACGTTCACCGATCTAACCAGGCTGAGCCGACCCATGAGAATAGTCTTCAATCCCGACACCAGATCCTTGTGCTATTAGCATGGAAGGCCAACTCAACGCCCTTGCCGCAACGTTGCAAAGACCGGATCTGAGGTATCATTCTTCGGGATCTGTATCTTGAATGATATATCATGTTTCTGCAATGCAGGTGCCACAGATCGTCAGGCAGTCTCGTTCTCGTGCAACGGTGCAAGTATCCTAATAGTGCTGACGATCCAACACATTAGTAAGTCAATCGTTCAAAGCTCTTCCATCGTACGCCGGACTACAGGAATACACACGTCTAACGAAAGTTTGAACGAGCGGCAAAAAAAAAAAAAAAAAAAAAAAAAAAAAAAAAACCTAGATAGATAGACATCTTCAATTCAAAACTACGCAATATTATCCAGATATGTATGATTCCAAATTCAACGCCCAGTCAAACGGTCGAAAAGAAGATTGACCGGGCAAAGCGGAAAGGAACAATTTTCTTCTTCGGATATAATGAGGGACGCATCTCACGGCGCAATGTAGATACAACCCAATCTGTATCCGGTTCGTGTATGAGAAAAGTGTATGGTTTACAAGCTAAGTAAGAGACTGCCGGAGACTCCGTAGCTCTTCCCCTGTGTGGTCGCGTGGTGAAGGGTGCAGAATTTGTCGTGCTGATTTGGCGGATATAAGAACGCGTCGTTGGATTTACTGCAGACGTGGTTCTTGGACATCATCGAGTCCATCAGCGGAATGTTACTGCGTATTGTTGTGGTTGACGATATGGCGGGTTCCCACGGACATTGGGAACGATGGTTGTGGGAGTGGACAAGTGGGCAAGTGGACAAGGAAGAGAGAGAAAAGACTCCTTTCTCCAAGGAGAGGAGCAACTCACCGCCCACTAGATGAGTCAGCCGCTGATCAATTTTCTCATCTCGCGTGGAGCAGAAAAGGCTTCGACGGAGCTTCCATCGATGTTCTGCAGGACAATTGCACTTTAAGTTCCCTGAACTCTATATTATTTTAATTGTCTCCGGACCATTATTGCTTTTATTGCCCTCCGGACTATATATTTATTATATCATTCCTAATATTAATCTTAATTTTCCCCCGTCCCTAGATTGAGTTACATCGCCGCGTTCCCACTGGGATCGTCCGTCCCTGTTTTTTTTCTCTCTCCCTTTCCATTCTTTCCTTCTCTCGTCCTCGTCCTGCCTTCTCGTCTTTCCCTCCAGCGTCTCTCGCCTTGACCGGATCGTCTTCTCCCAGTCTGATCTACCATTCCTTCGCCTCGCTTTGTTTGAGGTTATTTGGACTTGCTGGTCACGTCCGTTTGATCGATCCGGGAAGACCGTCCGGTCATAATCTATGCCTTCGCGACCCTTTTCTCCTGGGCTCTGATACATTATTCTTTATTTTTCTCTTTCCCTATTTTGCTTTTATATAATTATAATACCTGTCTTTTCAACTCCTTCCTTTTCCGAAATCAACCGGTCGCGCATACTTTTTTTTAAATCATAATTGTTTGCGGAGAATTGATTCCGTCACTCGTCATAATTGCGACTGCGCCGTTCGCAGCAGCCAGAACGATTGCGCCGAGTCGGAGGCTCCCTCTCATTTATAGAGCATTCGATAATTTACGAATCCATCGTCGACCATTTCCCCGAGACATCTCGAGATCCTTAAAGCTGGCCAAGCAAATTACGTCGAGGGACAGCTTCCACAGCTGTCCCGATCTATCGACGCTACAGATATCATCCCTGCCGCAACCCGCAGGCGGCGCAAGCGACGATCCGCCCGACGGCTTTACGGAGGGGAAATTTATCACTGCACCACCATCCCGCTCTCCATCTCCCGGCACCGTCAGCCTCCGTAGCGGACCCCGACGGCCTGACTCGACTAGGAAGCGGGTCTCGAAGAAGGCGCGCGGCGTCCTGGGCAAGGTTCGGGCCTTCCAGAGGATTGCTGCGGCCAAGATGGCTCATCCCACCATCAAGATCGATACCAGCGTGCAGGCGACGAAGCGGGCCCTCCCCGAGGATCCTGACGATGGCTTCGACATCCTGGATGGGCCCGACAACGACAACCCCGGCTTGGAAGCCGGCGATAACGAACGGGTTCCTCCTTTCCTCTGCCAGTCTGTCTTAGGTTGGTCTCGCGCCCCTTCTGTTCTTCCTTACCCCTCTACTCGGTTCATCCGGATGATCACTCCTCGCTTTCGCAATCAAAACAAACACGACCCAAAATCATCTACCGTTCGCTAAGATAACCCTGTCTCGCTAGAAATCCACCAGAAATTCGAAGAACTCGAATGGATACAACGGTCTCGTCTGGCGGAGGGCATGCTGGCCAACGATTCGTCTCATCGTTGGGCGCTGGAGGCCGATCCCGAGGTTAAGGCAAGAAACCGATACATCAACGTGCAGGCCTGGGCAAATTCTCGCATTCATCTTCCAGTGCCCGAGGGAGAATGTGACTTCATAAATGCTTCGCCGATCGTCCTGCAGGATTCGGTGTCTCGGGAGGAACGGAGGTATATTGCGACGCAGGTGAGTATGCGATTCTTCGTTTGTCGGTCGGTCGGGTTGTCTAACGTCTCCATGTCACAGGGACCAAAAATCGGCAACATCCCTCACTTTTGGCAGATGGTCTTCCACGAATCCACTGAAGTTGGCGTGATCGTCATGCTCACGCAAACCGTCGAAGCGGGCCGAGAGAAATGTTCGCAATACTTCCCCATCCACGAGGAGGCTCCCGCCATGGCTTTGGTCGAGAGAGGCCATCCCTACATAAACGAAGATGGTCAACAACAGACAGACGACCACCTCATCGGTGAGGTCGCACTGCTCGAAACCACCTGGGATGAGAAAGCTCGCTCCGAGATCCGAAAGCTGCGTCTTACCGTGGGTGATGAATCCAAGGTCGTTTGGCATTTTCTATTCGCGGGGTGGGCGGATTACTCCAAGCCGGAAGGCGACGACCGCGACGCGCTGCTTCAACTGATCCGACTGTCGGGCTCGAAGTGCTCACCCTCGAATCCTCGCGTCGTGCACTGCAGCGCCGGTGTCGGCCGGACAGGCACGTTCATTGCTCTTGACCATCTTCTGCTAGAACTGGAGTCGGAGCAACTGTTGCAGGTGCCTGACGAAAGCACTGATCCGGTGTTCGAAACCGTCAATCAGATGCGAGAACAACGCATGATGATGGTCTACAACGAAATGCAGCTGCAGTTCATCTACGAGGTCCTGCGGGAGCAAGTGGACGTGAAGCTTGGAAAGGTCGTCAGTGCCACCGAACGCAAGTCCGACGAAAGAACCACGAAAATGGCCAAACTTTCCGATCAAAGCGACTACCTGCCATCAGCTAAACCGGAGCTGGAGCTCGTCTCCGATCGCCGCTCGACGCCTAATAGGAGCTGGTCAGGAACGCCCGAGGTTTCAGACAATGAGTAGTCTGCTTGAAGGGTTTCATTCTTTTGTGCTGGCTGCTATTATTGGCTTAGACCACAGCCCCATTTTGAAGTATTCTGTTTCTTTATTTACCCATTCGCGTACATATGGCCCTTTTTTTGATATAGCTTTCTGATGTTTCTTTACGTTGCATCTTTTTTTGTTGTTGTTGTCTTCGTTAACGACCAACCATGAGTTTCCCCTATTTTGCATTGATTTCAGTGGATCTGTTACCCTTGCATCCTGCGTGTCATCTTGTTTGAATATTGAATATATGATACTCATGTCTCCCATGCTACTTACTCTACTCTACTGTGTTGCTTCTAATATTTTCTTCTCGACACCTTCATAGTAACTATTTCATCTAGAGCATTGTTTTTATTTGTTCTCCTGGTGCTGGTTTCATAAATCAAGGTTTCCAATAATACAGACATGATCAGCTCGCTTTCTACCTTCCATGCATGGCTATTTGTGCATACAGAGGTACCTAGGAAAATCAAATTCTTTTGATACATTACTTTTGGGTGTGGTGTCAATTGGTAGTTGAATTAATTTGGTGTTTTGATCGTTGGTAGCGTGCCCCTTCACGTAGTTAGTGCGCTTATATATTTCGTGCCCGAAGCTTCAATTTCATACCTAGTGCTGACTATAGTTTAATAATAGCAACGCATCTACCTACAAATAGGAACGAACGAACCAAGTGATTCCATTTCTTTCATGACAAACATTACTTAAATAAGCTAAACCACTCGCTAAGACATTCAATTCAATCCCCCGCCTGTAGTATGTACATACAACGCCGAAAAGCGCATGCGTGAAGTGAAGCTGATGCTGAAAATGGAGCAGAAGCAGAAGCAGGAACAAAGCATGCCGGAACCAGCCCTACGCCCCCGGTATATAAGACCAAAGAGAGAGGAAGAAATGTGAAGAGAAGGGATGAGAAGAGGAAAGAGAATGACGTAAACCGTAAACTATCGTAACGATTCGACTTTTTGAGTCATGGTGGGTGAGTGAGTGAGTGGGGCGAGGAGGGAGGGAGAGACAATACATGAAACGTCAGGATAAGCGTAAGACATGATATGAGGTGATATAGGAAGCAGATGAGTCGTGAGATCAAGAGTGATGGTCTGGATGATAGAAAGAGAGAGAATGATCTAGATCAATATAAATGCCTAGAGGTTTCTGGTGTTTAATGCCTTTTTTTTGAGGGAGAGGGAGAGCCGCGCCGCAATTGCGTTGCTTTGCTGTTGTTTCCTTTCGTTTTCTGCTGAAGATTTCAAGGCCGGAATTGAAGGAGATTACGTCCCACGACGTACTTAATCGCTTCGTTTCCTCCCCTCGTCGTCGACATTGACAGCAGACGGCGAGGTTTTTGCGTCCCGCGGTGCCGGCGTCCCGGCAGCAGATTCCTCGACATCCTCCGCATCCCAGTTATCGACGGCATTCTCATCCCAGTTATCGACCTCTTGCTCCAGCGTCGTGACGCCCGATTCCTGCGGCCCGAGATCGTCGTCGTGCTCCAGGGGATGGCCCAGCTCGATGTCATCGCCGGCGCCGTCACCCATGGCGCCAAAGCGGGCCTTGCGTCTCCGCTCGAGCATACGTCGGTGGTACCAGCTGCAGAGGCCGATGGCGCCGACGCTGCCGACGAGGTTGGCGAGGAGGTCGAAGGGATCGAAGGAGCGGCCGTTCGGGAGGAGGCCCTGGACGATCTCGGAGCCGATGCCCAGGACGAGCGTGCAGATGACGAGCGTCAGGTGGAGGGTGCGACGGCGGGTGGTGTCGGGGATCCAGTAGAAGACGAGCGAGAGGAGGAAGAAGGTGATGACGTGCAGGAACTTGTCGTTGGGTTGCAGCTGGACGGGCACGCTGCCGTAGGAGCCATGAGGGAGGAGACCGATGTAGGCGGCGAGGATGAGGAGGAAGATGAAAGCGCCTGCGTTGAGAGGGGGGTTTGGTTAGCTGATTCTAATTGAAATAGCATCAACCGATCGATCGGAGATCTGCGGGTATGGCCGACCCAGCTTTCCCCGGGCGGAGGTGCGAGGGGAATTGGGGGAGGAGGGGAGAACGTACCCGCGAAAGGATAGCGGATTCGCATGATGGGAGGGATTGGAGGAGGGAGTGGATATCGGGAGAGAGGATTAGTCGTTGAGGTTTGGAGAGAGGGAGAGAGGAAGCGAAAGAGAGAGAGAGAGAGAGAGAGAGAGAGAGAGAGTAGAGAAGAGAACGTCGACGGATGCGTCATGTGCAGCGCTGGCCTGGCCCCATCGGCCGAAGACCGTCGAGGAATTCAACTTTCTTTCTCCTTGTCTTCTTCTGCCCGTCTCGCTGTCAAAGACCCTTTGTGTGTCAGACACTCCCTTCGACCACTGGTCTGGCGAATCGCATTCTTCTCTTAATATATTAATTCATTAATTCCCCGGTCCATGCGACCAGAGGAAAACGGATCGCATCGCGACCGCCAGAGACTAGTAAAAAGTAGCGACAAACTGCGCGGTTGGTCTGAAAACTGCGGCCGTTCCGCCTTTCGACTTCATCTCATCCGCGCAGAGAACCTCAGCCCGAAAGTTGCCATCAATTCTCCCCCCTTCGGACCATCGTTCGTCCCCCGGAAATATCGGCGTTCAACTCCTCTCACCCTGCCCTTTCTCTTCATGTCTTTTTCCAACCCGCAACCCCCCTCTGTGCTGCCCTCCCGATCCTGAACATAACCGTGGAGAAGCGAGCCCCCTCGCCCGCCCCCAGAACCGGGGTCTTGGAGCGAGCATGTCGCTCGGACACAACCACGCCTGGCTGCCCCCCGGCCATCTGCGCCCTCCCGATGATCATCACGACGTGCGGTCCGTCAATGGCTACTCCAAATCGCTGTCCGGTCCGCGCACCCCCCTGATGCGCGCCTCCGTCGATACCGATGCCGCTCACGCGGGTAATTTGATATCGGAGGCTGATGCTGCAGCCGAGGAGGACCCACGCATCGCCACGTTTCGCGATCTGTACAAACGCAGCGAGGCGAAGATAAATGACTTGTTTGCCAACCAGAAAGCCGCCGAGGACTTGACCAGCTCCGCCTGCGCGCTCCCTGACGTGCCTGAGGCCGATCTGCCACGCGCCGAGGAGCCCGCTCCACCCCCGGCTGCCCCCAAGAAGCCCGCCCGGAAGCTGGACGACGACGACTATGACGACTACGATGACGATGACGACGAGGACGATGCCGACGCGGCTTCCCTGCCTAAACCCAAGCCCTTGCCCCTTTCACAGGAGGCCAGCGGCATACCCTCCCCTAGTCACCCTCCCAGCAGCTCGACCCCGGCCGCGGCAGAGACCTCGAAGGAGACGAAGAAAGAAACGCTCGAGGATATTCGCAAGAAGCTAGAGGAAGACAAGAAGGCGACGGAGGATGCCGCCAAGCGAAGCTTTCACACCCTGTTCTATACCCTGGAGAATGATAGAGACGCCATGCTAGATCAGCAGCGGCTAGAAGAGTCCGAGCGGCAGGTTGAGGCCGAAATGTCGGGCCAGGCCAACTCGGGCGCCAACGCGAACACGGCCTCAAACGGCTACGGCTCGCTGAGCAACGCGAACCTTGGAGCCTCCAGCCTGACGTTGAAGAACCTGATCGCCCGAATTGACATGAAGCGGACCATGGTGCAAGCTTCGGATGCGGAACTGCGCAGTCTGATGAGCGAAGTTCGCAAGAACAGAAGCAAGTGGGCGAGTGAGGATAAAATCGGCCAGGAAGAACTGTACGAAGCTGCCGAGAAGGTCCTCAGTGAGCTGAAAGCCATGACGGAGCACTCCTCGGCTTTCTTGACTCGTGTCAATAAACGCGACGCTCCCGATTACTATACGAGTATGCCTCTAACCCAATCCTCGCACGCATTTAGCATATGCGGATATTCTCCGGGACAAATTTACTGACAATCGATAATAGTCATCAAGCATCCCATGGACCTGGGGACTATGACGAAAAAACTCAAAGCTCTGCAGTACCGATCAAAACAGGACTTCGTGGACGATGTTAATCTGATTTGGACCAACTGCTTCAAGTACAATACACACCCGGATCACTTCATGCGCAAACACGCTATGTATATGAAAAAGGAAACGGAGAAACTGGTCCCCCTAATCCCTGACATTCAGATCAAAGATCGAGCCGAAGTTGAGGCGGAAGAGCGCAGACTGCAGATGGCCGAGTTGGACGGAGCGGAGGAGAGCGACGACGAGCCGATCATGTCGTCAAGAGGTCGAAAGGCTCCCGGTAAATCGTCCAAGAAAGGTGCCGCGCCGACTCGAAACACCCCCAGCGGATCAGAACCTCCCGCTGGTTCGTCCTCGCAGCCCCCTGCCCCTGTCCGTTCCGACTCCGATGCTCTCATGGAAGGCACCCAGAATGGGTTCGCGACGCCGCCGCCGCCCGGAACTGCAACGCCGTCGGACCCCTCAGGTCTTGGAAACGGGGTACCGGGGAGTCAGGGTGACTCGATGGATATCGATGGCTTGGCACCCTCGAGCAGTGCCTCCAGCGCGCTGCCGGCCTCGGGCGTGGAACTCGAGGACCCGGAGTACAAAGTTTGGAAGCAGGTCACCAAGAAAGATCGAGCGATGATTGCAGCCGAACGACACCGTCTCTTCAAGGGTGACAAGCTGAACTCGGACGAGCCCGCCCTACTTCGCACAAAAGCTGGGATGAGAAGGTGGCTTAAAAACCACATGCAAGTGAATGCAGAAGGCGACAAGGCTCTTGAAGCAAATGCACAAGGCATCGAATTGAATGCGGCGGGCGAGAGTCTGGCGGAAGGTATCGAAGGGGAGGAGGACCGGGAGATACCGGATTATTACGACGTGATGTCCGGCGTCCCTGACCTTCCTCCACGCTTGCTATGGAGAGAAGACGCCGACGGTAACATTGTCGACGCCTCGGAAGAGTTCCTGCGCATTCTGCCCAAGAATTCTTTCATTCAGCCGGACAGCAAGCTCTCGCGGAAGATGGATGCCAACATGCGCCAAATGCAGGAGACCCGGAAGGTTTGCTCCAAGGTTGGCATCGTGAAGCAGATGCAGTTGCAGTCTCAGGTAGGTTTTTCCAACCCTTCTTACCCCGGCCTTGCTTAAGTCTATGATCTAATGCATTGTTTGTAGATGTACCAAAACCAATTCCAGAAATACCAGCCCGAACCGTTCGTTGAGCAGGATATCCCGCCCCACGTACTGAATGACCAGGGGCCCGTCATTGCGCCTTGGGCTTGCAAGGCGGCCTTGCAGCGCTCCGTTGCGAAGATCTTCTACCACACTGGATTCGAGGAATATCAACCGTCGTCTCTTGACGCAGTCACTGACATCGCTTCGGATTTTTTCCAGAAGATTGGCGAGACCATGAAGTCCTACATGGAAGCCCCCAAAGTGACGGATACCGACTCGGTCGAGAACACCTCGAACTCTCAGTGGAAGTCGGCATATACGGAGCCAGAGATCGTGCTTCATACTCTTTCTTCCGTTGGCACCGACATTGAATCGCTCGAGTCCTACATTAAGGACGACGTGGAACGGCTCGGATCGAAGCTTGCGACGGTTCATGATCGATTGAAGTCGTTGCTGTCTGAGCTCCTGCGGCCTGCTCTCGCCGACGGAGGCGAAGATGGCTCCAACGCCTTCAACGATGGAAGCGAGCAGTTTATTGGCGGTGACTTTGCGGAAGATATCGATGAAGATTTCTTTGGTTTCAAGGAACTTGGTCTGGACAGAGAGTTTGGCCTTGCCACCCTCAGTGTCCCTCTACATCTTCTTCAGAACAGGATGTACAACGCTGCCCAGGCACAAAATACAAGGTACGTCTTGTCAACTTACTCGGATAAGAACCTGGAACCCTCCCTGCTAACCCGTTCACCTTATTCTACCAGCTCCACTCAAGCTGTCACTGTCTTCCCGTCGCCTCCCGCGTTCCCACGTATCACTGCTGAGACGCTGGGATCGCAGATCGGCTTGGTTCAACAATTTTTCAGCGCCAAGTTACAAGCAAACAACAACGAGCCTTTGGTTGAAGATCTTGAATTGCCGCCCAAGCAGCGACCCATGGCCGCCCGTCCTCGCCTGCCGGCATCAGGCAAGATCCCGGCTCCTTCTCAACCGACGGGACCAACGACCAGTCCTCAGAAGCGCCCACTCCCGCCAACGGCTACCGGACCGGCAAGCGCCATCAAATTAGGAACTGCGGAGCCTAGTAAGAAGAAGGTCAAGAAGAACAGTGGAGTTGCATTGGGCCTCCCCGGATCGACTGCCGAGGGGGATGAGACTACCGTGAACGCCGACGGGACAAAGGCTTCGAACCCAGCCGTGACTAACCTCAAGAATAAGGATGGGTGCGCCGATGAAACCTCCGCCTCGGCCACAGACCTTGGCAGCGGGAAAAGCCTCGACACCGATGTTGCTGGTGTAGAAAGCAGCGATCCGACTAGCGCTTCCAATCTTGACCCGAATAAGAGTAACGACAGCAACGTGCCCCTGACAAACGGGACTGCGGGCGATGCGTCATGATGTACGAGTCGCAACGTGAGCTATTCACCCCGAGTTTTGGAGATACCTGTACTGTAAGAGTTTACGATGATACCTGGCTTGGTCTTCCATTCTTCCTTCCCCATTTCCTCCATTTAAGTCTTTCTTGGTGGCTATAGTGCGTGTCCATGAAGAGATGCGCCCTCTCTGCCTGATACCTCTTGGGAGTTGGCTACTGGAGATCTCATTCGCGGATTTAATACCCAAGGGCTTTGCATGAACTAGGATTCTGGTGTGATGGTCTTTTCCCCAACATGTTTCTTTCTTCCTCCGCTTTGGATCTCTCTCTACTACTTACTATCTTGCATTTGGGATTTGTGATACAAAAAGGTCGGGTATATGGACGGCGCACCATGGCATGACTTTCCAGAGGGGGAAAGATACAGTCTCCCTTTTTATGCTAACTTCTTGTTGATCATAATGCTGTTTATTCGCTTCTTCATTTTTAAACACCTTTTTCGACGTCTGGAGCTCTCTGATTCTGATCCACTCAGTGGAGACATACCAAAGAGCAGCAGCCTGTTTCTGCAAAGATTGATCCATCTGTATTTGCAACCTGATCTGCCCTGACAACTTCCAGCGTTTCTTTCCTATCTACTTCTCTCAAGCTGTACTTTTCTCTTCTTCTTTCTCTTTACTTTCTTTTATCCTTTTGTGTGTATGTACGTCTCTGTGTGCTATTGTTACAATTACTTTTTCTTCATATCAATTTTTCTTTTAAATACTAATATCTTTCTTCATCTTGCTCATCCTTGTACTTTCTACCTTCTCACTTCTTTCGGAATGACATCCTATACCGGCGCGTGTGCAAACCAAGTCAATCTCTGCATTCCATCTCCATATTTTCCCATACGTCTTTTGTCAAGTCCTCCATCTACATCCACATCTATAACCCACCCTGCCCTTCTGCACCAACTATTCATCTCATCCTATCTTGTCTCCCATTTCCTGATTCGCATAATCCTTAGTCTTGGTCTTTCATCTATGGAAAGGAAACGCGCTGAGCGAGGTAGAAGAAAGTTGAATAGTTCGTACATATGTTTTTTCTTCTTATTTTGCCATTCTGTCTTGTTTGATCAAGTGTTTCTTATTTTCTTAGTTTCTCTCGCAAATAAACATTTGAATAAGTGTATTATCGCCTTGCATTGGTTTCTTGAGAAGAGTTCGATTCGGTTGGTTTTATCGGGCGGATCTGGGTGACTACATTGAACCGCGATCGGAAATCTACAAGGGTCTACGGGATATTTGTAAAGACAAGCAAAGGTAATATCATATTGCAAAACGAAGCTATCATAAGATGAAGAAAGGAAATCCTTGCCCGCAATCACCGATCTTCCAGATGTATCTGGTTTCCTCGAGCCAGCTCGCACTGGTCGATTTGGCCTTCGCTAGCCCGAAATCCAAAACCCACCATCCGATCATTTCGAGAGCGTGCAAATTCAAAGAACCAAATCAGTGATAAAACGTAACACAGCCACATAAAAGAAGCAGGGAGATTCTCAGATCCATGTGCTAAACGTGGTTGTCCAGCGTGAAAAGAGAGAGAAATAAAAAAGAGCAAACAACAAGGAAAATTGTCGAAAGAGAGACGACACAAAGCTCGTAGTTTCAAGCATTTCGGTACTTAGATGTACCACATGCCGAAGGGCAGTCGGTTCGAGGTACCGTGGATAGCCAGCAGGCGCGGGTCATGAGGCTTGCCCTTCGGCTTGGGGTTGGTCAACTTGACTTCTGGGCCACTCTGAGGGCCAGAGCTGGCAGGAACGTCCTCGTGGTGCTTCGCGCGCGCCGCGATCAGATGAGCATAATAAACAGCCGGGACTAAAGAGAGTCATGTTAGGAGTAGATTCCAAAGGATAAAGAGGGGAAGAAGAGGACATACACAATGAGACCGAGGTAGTCGACCTCATGTACTGATAGCAGTGATCGTAGATCATGTTCTCAAGCTCCTGGGCACGGTGCTTGTTCTGGTCCAAGATGACATGGTAATGAACCGGGCGAGAAGTTCCCTGCAATGCAATGTGCGAATAGAGAAGGAAGTCCCAATCATGAGGACTGGTGACGTCCTTTTCAATGAGGGTGCCAGGAAGCGGATTGCCGTTCTTGTCGGCGGAGTTGCGATCACCAGCCCGGGGGAACGCCCTGAGGTGATGACGCTTGTTCGCAATCACCACGGTGAACTTTCCTTTCCACTGGTCCTGAGTCAACTGCATAAAGATGGCCTTCATAGCAAAGACTTCATCATTGAGGACCTGCTGGAACTGGCCCGTCGACACACCGTCCCGGAAGTAGTAAACGCGCTCAGGAGCACGGCCCTGGCCCACAGTCGACATCCATTCGCGAATCAGCGGAGTCAACATGATGTCCATATTAGCACGAGCGATGATCTCGATACGTTCTCCGTTCGCTTCACAGGCGCCCCAATAGCGACCCCCGAAGGTATCCATACACACGGACATAGCGGCCATAGACGGGGACCACACACCAAGAGGAGAGTGTGTCACGTCGGCTCCAATGATCATCGACATAGGCTTAAGGGAAGCCTCGGGAACTTTAGTGATGATTCGAGCAGTTGTACCACCGAGCTTTGCGTTAACCTTCATCAGGACGTTAGAGATGTACTGTGGGTTTGCCTTAGCCACATGGAGCGACTGCATGACTTGAGAAGGCACGCCCCAGCGGCAATCACACGATTTCTTGATCCGGGTATAGGTGAACGAGTTCTTGTCAGGAACCACTATAAGAAGGATCTGTGGATCTTTCTGGAACTTGACGCCAGTTGCGTTGTACAGTTTCTTGATCGCCTCGCCAATGTCCTCCTTGAGCTCGACGACAATTGGGCGCTGCGGGACGTGACCGCCATGACCAGCGTAACCCTTCATGAACCCATCAACGAATGTTTCCACCTGAGTTCTGTTCACTGCATTGCGCTTGCCGACGAAGAACCCAACACCCCAGGACTCGAGGGGTCTCTTATTGGGCTGATAAAACTTCTTGCCTCGAAGATCCCAACGACCATTGGTGCCTGGATTAAGGCGTTGATTACCACCAAATTGGATGTCGGGGTTCGGCAACAGTCGGGCCTTGGTGCGGATCATGTTCTGGTCAATCTGAAGTCCGAATGTCTTGAGAACAGGGTCCCCGTCGTGGTTGAGCATGGCCTTGGAATTGTGAACCGATTGCAAACGGTCGCAGGGTCTTGCAGCCGCATACTTGATCATCTGGGACGTCTGGGATTCGTTGAGCTTCCAGGGGTACTTCTGAAGTCCATGAATCGTAAGAACTTCCATCGGGTAGACGACTCCCTTCTTGGTCATCTCTACCATGGGAAGGTCCCAGTTGGTGAGGGTGAGATTATACTTCCTTTTGAAGTATGTCTCGACGCTGATCTTTTCAGATTTGCCGGTTGCCTTGTCCTTTATTTCGATGAGGTACTGGCGGGCATTTCCGTTGATCAAACCCTTCACGATGAAATTGGTACCCGAAACAGGGCAGCCGCGGTAATGAGGTTGCACCTGAAGCTTTCTCAAGCGCCGATGGGCCTCGTAGAATTTAGCCGATTCGGTGACTCCACCATGACCGTCAGGAGCGGGCTTCAGATCATGTGCCAAATGTTGATGGTCGCGGCAGTCAAGCACCGCCATCGCAGCACCCATGAAAGAGATTCGTGCCCAGAAGCAAGAGTTGGAAATGTCGATGTTCACGATCAGGCCACGTCCCTAGAGTTCTGTCAGCTTTGCAGTTCTGCAAGGAGTGTAAACGAACTTACGATAGCAGGTCTGATAGCCTGGTAAACGCCTTTGAAGGCAAGAACGCCGTTACCCAAGTCTTTGTTCTCTCCGTCGGCATCGAAAAAGGAGCGCCTGAGCGGAAGGAACTTGGTACTGGGAAATTCCCGAAGGACATGGTCAAGGAAGTCTTCAATTGTTAGCCGACTGATTCGAAGATACAAGCGGAAGCAAATTTACTCAGAGCCTCCAAAACGGCCTCGGTCATCGAAGTTTTGCCGGAGAGCCAGGCGTTGAGAATCGCCAAGTTGACAGTTTTGGTCGGACGCACAAGCAGACGGAAGGTATTGGGGGCCTTGGCATTGGGGCGACGGCCTTGCTCGTGATCAAGGTCGACCGTGACATTCAGGCCTTGTTTGTAGTCATTCATGGACCTGTAGTTCGTCAGTCGGGGGTCTTGTGTGATGAGATGGGAAGTAGAAAGGACGCACCAGGCAAGTTTCTGACCATCAAACACAATCTGCTTCAGGGCAGTTTTTCTGGCGTTCGAATCCCAGACCTTTTTGATCACGACGTTCTTCTCAGCGCCGGAGCCAATTTGGACCTGGGTCTTATGTTAACGGCAGTTGCAAAGGCACCGGAAGGACACCCGTAGAGCAGACACGGGAACTTACATCATATTGATAGACGTTCTTATTGGGAAACTTGACGATAGGGTATGCGTTCATCGACACTTCGATTTCTTTGCCGGTAGTGTTGAAGCCAGGACGAGGAACCGTCTCGACGGGGACCGAGCACTTTTCCTGTTCGTCAGCAGCACGAAGGCGAAGATGGCGAAGGCCACCGGTGAGCTTGTCGATCTGCTCGAGATTTTCCATGATTGCAAACAGAATAGAATGAGTAGGAAAGATGCCAGAAGCGGAGAATATCGAAACCAAAAGGATTGGGAGCGGGAAAGAAGAGGAAGTTGGGGAGAGGGGAAATTGGGTGGGGGGAAAAGAGAAGAAGAAGAAGATGCGGTGGGACGAGGGGAATCGAGGAAAAAACATATAGAGGAGATCTCGCGGGGAAATGCATGCTGTGAAGCCTTGGTTGTGACCCAGGGAATGGTGAGACAGGCGGATGTATATCGGCTTCCTACATTGAAGGAGGCCTATGGCGTGTGAATCCCGACCACAATCTGCAGACCCCGTTTGACCGGTGCCCAAGGTGAATGGTAACTGGCCCGGGAAGGGCCAGGGTTGACCAAAGGAGGGGAGACAAAATAAAAATGGCCATTTCTAGGGAAATGAGGGAGAGGGGATAGGAGGATGGCAAACGGGTTCTTCATAGCGAGGAGGGAATGACGAAACGACGCCATGTCACACACAAACGAATGGAAAGATTTGGGAGACAAAATATTTGGGATGGCACATTCACAGAAACTCGGGAAGAACTCGACCAAGGCACAATTTACGAATGCTGGAAAGAAACTTACCAGATGGTCAATGTTATAAGCCCCCATAGGCAGGTCGATATTACGGCACATGTCGGTCTTCAACTTGGGCCTATCCAAAGCCGGATCGCCAAAATGTTCGCTCGCCATGATGTCGGTTGCGATGGTGAATTTGGCGAGAGAAATATTGTAGCTGGTAGAACGGGGGTTTGTGACACTGAAAACGCGTTTGTCAGGACGCGGTAGACTTCCTGAAAAGACAGGGAATTCGAGAAAGGTGATAGAGGACGATAGGCCGAGAATTGAATTCTCGGGATGTCGGGCAGGATGAATGGGTATATGAATGGTAGAAAAGGAATCGAGGATGTTAGAGAGATGAAGGTAGTCAAGAGGGGGAGAGTGAAGTGGAAAGCGGGATGGGAGATGAGGCGACGCGAGACGTGTCGGAAATTGGAAGGAGCGATGAAGGTGATGGAATCCGCTGAGGTAGGTGAGGTGAAGGGTGGTTGTAGATGGATTCAATAGTGAGGTGGGAATGAAGGTGATAATGAGGATTCAAGAGGTGAAGAAACGAAGAAAAGAGGAGATATGAAAAGGTGAAGTAGATGAAGAGGTGAAGAGAGATGAAAAGAAGAGAAGGAGTAGATGAAGGAAGATGAGAGGGGATGAATGTTGACGTGGGAGAAGAGGAAGAATCAAAGCAACCGTTGCCAGGTAGGTGGGAGGTGAATGGAGGAAGACCAATGCAGGATCGATAGGCCCAGGATTAGCGAGAGTAGGCAGAGGGCTGCGAGGTTGCAAGGAAGAAAGCAGACTATGACCGAGAAGCTTGAACTGTGTTCGGCCGATAGAGAAGAATTGTTGATATCCTTCTACCTACTGGAAGGGGTGCATTGGCTACAATCCACACTGGAAACAGCCTGCAAGATGAAGACTAAGAAACAACAAATATCATTCGATTCGATCAGTTTCAATTCAATTCAATTCCACGCGATTCCTGCACCAGTCCAGACTATTCCAATCCTCCAAAAGATAAAAAAATAAAATAAAATAAAAGGCCACTGTACAAAATCCCGCACTCCCGAGGTAGGCAGATGAACGAACGAGAAGTGTCAATTTGGACCCTCCCACTGCTCACAACCTTCGCGGCGGTCAAGTCAAATCCAAGCGAGAACGCCGCTTCGTTAGATGCAAGAAACATTCAAGAAAGACTATACAGTCCCGAGCCACACCGGGCCCATGAGGTGATATCGAAAGACATTAAGAACAAAAGAGGGAGGAACAATCCCACGTCGCAGAGGGGGGTCCGGATATTCAGTTGTGGGTCATCATCAGAAAACAAGTAGAAGGCCGTGTCTATATTCGTAGTGGATTATGAGCGGTACATGCCTGAATGCATACAGTTAGCTAGAGTTGCCGGGGCTGGTAAAGGCAAAGAACGAGTAGCGAAAGAGCTTACCGGAGAAGGACTGCATGGGATTTTGTCCCGTTCCGAGTCCGCGGACGGATTGCGGTAATGGAATCTGGGAGATAGAGCTGGGCATGTCGATCCTTCGAAGGAGATCCACCAATTTCTCGGCTGAGAATCGACCGGCATTGTACGCCGACGCCGGGGGAATGATGCTCAAGAGGTATACAATTTCTCGAGGCAACGAGGCAGGGGATCCCTGTGTCCGGAACTGAGATCCGGGCTGGCTGCTCATGGTCGGCTGGGCGCGCTTTTGCTGATCCAATTGCCGCCGTTGCGTGGTCTTGAGCGGTGATTCGGCGCGAACGAATTTACGTGGCCGACTCGTGTCATCGTCAAAGTCATCCAACGCGCGTTTCGGGGAGTTGGTGACGGAGGGATCGGGATACTTCGTAACCGGGGTGCCGTGGCGCGACACGGCCTGCTCCGTCGGGAATGCACCTTTGGGTCTGGTCTGAGATGGCGAGATGATCGGCCGTACGCCGGTAGGGTCGAAGTTCGGGGTGGAGTATCGATGAGCAAATTGCTCCAGAGTTGGGTCTTCGGGGAAAAGCTCCCGCATGCGGCTCTCGAGGTTGATCACTTGAACCAGATCTCCGTAGCGAGACTCGTATTCATGGAGGAACGCAAAGATGGGTTTGGTCTTGTGCACATTGTCGGGATTGGACGCCAGTTTTCTGACCGTCATCTCGAACACCGCACGAGCATCTGCAAAGAAAGTTCTTGTTTAGCATTTCCGTGCGCAGCAAGGTGGACCGAGAGGAGAGACTCACTAATGACATCGTTGATGTCGATCAGATGCTTCAAGTACTCGAGGGCAAAGTTCTCATCATCCGGGAAAAGTTTTGCGCCTCGCTCGAAGATTTTCGTGGCGGCCGGGTCCTTGTAGCAGTGATACTCGATGAGCGCACTTGCAATGTAGACATCGCTTGTAATCCGACCTCGCTTGCGGGCATCGGCAAACACCTGTCGTGAACCGGGCATCTCTCCGGGCTTGCCCTTGCCCTGGACGCGGCGCATTGCACGCATGAGCGCAATCCAGGCGAACGAGATCGTCCTAGAGAGGATACCTATCTGAATGGCGTGCGCATTTCGAAGAACCTCCACTTGGGCTTTCTTAAGCGATTCCATGGCCTTGGATTCACTTGCGTCATCGTCATCGTCGGGCCGTCGGGCCGGCTTTTCGGGTTTCATGTTGGCAAACGCCTCTTCGAGGCGGGCAACATCCTGGGTTTCGCGAGTGCGCGCCTTGGCAATCAGGTCGTAAACAGCATCCAGAAGCTTGTCGTAGGGCTCTCTGACCAGAACACCTCGTTTGATGGAGTCTTGCTCGGATTCCGAGGTGATCTCAAGTCGGTCGGCGCGCTTGAATGCGAGCAAACAGCTTTCCGGGTTAGCGTCTATGCCATGCTTCAGGAAATCATTTCCTTCAGTCTCCAAATCATTCAGGAAACAAAATTCAGCTGCCTCAAACCACATTTCTGGTAGAAACCTGAGAGCCATGAGAGCTTGCTTGTAGACGTAGACGACTCGGTTCTTGAATGCCGCTGGCTCATCCTCCTTGAGAACGAGAGGATCTGCCTTCTCCCACTGGATCCAGCGTTTCCAGATTTCAACCTGCTGCCCAAATTCATCATCGCCATCATACCCGAGGATGGGAGGTAGCCTCGGCAAAGTTGTACGATTCAAGTCTCGCGTAGTGTTCTGGAGTTCGGTGTACGAGCTGCGAGCCGTCATGTATGCCGGTGATTGCTCCTGGAGGAATTTTCGGCCCTGAAGTGAAAACATGGGATGTTAGAAGCAACGCACGCTAAAACCAAAAGAAGAAAAAACAAAGATTCGATCGATCGATCGACAGACAAAAAAATCGCAGACTAAAGCAGGCGAAGGGGAGGTTTCGAAATACCGTGAGTTTGTTAAGACCCATCTCAAACTGGTCGTACTCTTTCCACATGGTGTTGATAGCCTGCGTGGGAACCGCAATAGCTTTTTGATAGGCCTTTCGGAGCAAATCCATCTTCTGCTGATCTTGCCATCCAGAGCCGCCGACATTTCCGGGACCAGAGCGAATGAACTGAACGTAGTCGGCCCAGATAGAGCCGGAGTCTTTATCTACACCAACATACTGAAGGGCCAAGTCGTAGGCGGACGAGATGATCGTCCTCGATTGAGCAGCGTTGTCGGTGGTCAGAGGATTACGTCGACGGACATAGTCCAGATAGACGGTCCAAAGTTGAACATCCGCAATGGTCAAGAGAGTTCGGTTGAAGATCTGCTCAAGACGGAACAGCTCGTTGAGCTCGGATTCCATGGTCGCGTACGCAACCCATTGCTCAGCCTAGTAGATACGGTTAGTCCATCAAGCTTCGATTTTCTCATCAGGCACAGCGCGGAAAAAAAAGGGGAAGAAACATACTGAAAAGGGGAAAACTTTCAGGAAGCGCTCGTATACATCCCGGGCGCTGTCGATCCTACTGCGACTCCTGTGTTCATTAAGCAACTCGATCCAAGCGGGGATGTCACCTCGCGGGTCTTCTTGGATTCTGTCTTCCAAAATGCCCACTCTATCGTGAGGCAAGCGACCCTTCGAAGTGGACGGAGAGTCTGGCGCAGGAGTAGCTGTGGCGCTTCCTTGCGCATGGTCAGACTGTAACGTACGTGAGTTGTACAAAGAGCCCGGAGGAATAGACGCATCATTTTTAGAAGCAACAGCAGGGGGGTATGAACTATTAGGAACATTCTTCACGCCGGCAGAATTCTGCGCAGCTTCATCCAACGATACATCAGGGGTAGAAGTATCTTCATTTGCATTTCCTGAGATTTGGTGCTGAGGCACATTCATAGGTATAGCATCCATGTCCTCGACACCTAGTACAGCTGGGGGCTCATAATCTGCATCACCCGCGTCATCCTCATCCTCATCCTCAACCACAAAGCCCCCAATCGTTCTGGTCTTCGGTTGTGCAGTAGTACCAGATGCAGGTACCGCGGTGGAAACCTGAGACTCAGCTCGGGAAGGTGTCTGGGAAGGGAAGGCGTTGCCAGCTGGCTGACTGGGGTCGGTTTCGGGGACTTGGGGAGTCTGATCTTGAGGGTTGGGTTGGGGGGTAGCACTGGCAGAAACGTGTCCGTTTGGGTTGGAGTCTGGCAAGGGAGCGGAAAATTGGTCATGCAATGTGTTTGAAGGATCATAATCATCTGAATCTGAATTATCTGCCCCCTGATCTTCACCCGCCTGATAGCCCACCGATTCCGCATTCATTGCCTGAGACTGGAAAAAGGCCTTCTCAGCGTCATCGTCGGCCATGACAAGAGGATGGGTTTCGATAGCGACCACGAGGCGCAGATCAGAAAAAAGTAAGCCTATATACTAGGAGCGGAAGTTGGTTGGTCAGCTAAGGTATGTTCGGAGATGTCATGCGAGAGAGGGGGTCAGGGAGTCATCCGCATTCAGGACAGAGAGTACCTACAATAAATACCTAAACCTTGCACAAAGAAAAAAGGATAGATGAGAAAAAGAAGAAGAGGGATAAGCGATACAAAGACAAGCCCAAAGCAAATGAGTGATGTCCAAGGGGAAAAGGGGGGGGGGGGGGGGGTGGTGTGGCAGAGGCTGCTGGAACAAAGAAATTGCCGCGATGGATGATGCCGTTAGAAGCTGCAGCTGTCAGGGCGGCTGCGCACGTGACACCAGGGCGGTGGGCGCGAGATGCGTCCGACACACGCGGCGCGTCGAACGCTTTAATTGAGCACCTTACGGGAACCGTCTCCAGTTTTTCCCTCTGCATTGCTTCCGTCTCCCAAGCAACTCGCTTTTTCTTCCCTCAAACATATCCCTACCTTTCTCCTCTACAAAATCTCGCCTGTTCCAATCACAATCTAATCCTCAGTCCTCATCCCAAGCCCTCTTCCCATCCCTCTAGCCATCATCTCCTCGTGTCCCTGTTAACCCCCCTCTCACACCCACATCATGTCTGTCGTCTCTCTCCTCGGGGTCAAGATCCTGAACAACCCGGCCCCTTTCCTCTCGCCGTATCAGTTTGAGATCACCTTCGAGTGTCTTGAGTCGCTGCAAAAAGGTGTGTGGTCGACACGACAAGGCCAAGCTGAAAGATACCCCGCTAACCGTGGACGACAGATTTGGAATGGAAACTCACCTACGTCGGTTCCGCGACCTCGTAAGTTGAAATTCCCGGTCAATCCGACTTACGATAATTCTCTCCTGCTTACACAGTCATTCAGCTCCGAATATGACCAAGAGCTCGACTCCCTGCTCGTCGGACCCATCCCCGTCGGTGTCAACAAGTTCATCTTCGAAGCCGATCACCCGGACCTGAAGCGCATCCCTACGTCGGAAATCCTCGGTGTGACGGTCATTCTCCTTACTTGCAGCTACGACGGCCGGGAGTTCGTCCGAGTGGGTTACTACGTGAACAATGAATACGACTCGGAGGAGCTTGCCACCGAGCCGCCCGCAAAGCCTATCATCGAACGCATCCGTCGGAATATCCTTGCTGAGAAGCCCAGAGTGACCCGGTTTGCGATCAAATGGTACGACCCCTGTGATTGTCGGAAACGATTTCTAGCATCTTTCCCTCTTCTCCTCCCCTCTACTTGTCGTGGACACATTGCTAATTCTCTACTACTAGGGACACGGAGGAATCTGCCCCCGCCGAATACCCCCCAGACCAGCCCGAAGCCGACAACCTGGACGACGACAGTGGAGCCTACGGTGCGGAAGAAGCCGAGCTTGAAGCCGCTCTGGTCAAAGAACTCGCCGACCACGAAAAGGAACCGGCCCCCAAGACCGAAGACCACGACATGGAGGGCACCGAGCCCGCCGCCGTCAAGGAAGAAGAAGAGGAAGACATCTCCGACGGCGAGAGTGAGGACATCGAAGACGAAAGTGATGACGATGACGACGATCTTGACGAAGAGGATGGCGGTGATGGCGACGAGGACGTGGAGATGGGCGACGACTCCGAACAGAAAGACGAGTCTGCCAACGGCAAGGTCAACCCTTCGGGCCAGCAACCCCATCAATCGGAAGTCATGGTTCACTGATCTACTCCACGTGATTCGAATCCGGCATGAATTTTGATTTCTTTTGATTCCATTTTTTCCCTTTTATAAATCGAATGATTTGATGATTCGATTGCAACGCTTTGATGACAAAACCAGCTTTATTTCACATATTTACTTTTAGCATCTACTTCTAGTTGTTATGACATAGATTGAGTCTAATCTCGAACCACAATAAAATATACCATCTTCCAAAAATTGCCGATAAATTCCCACTCCTCTACCACACAGCTCCTACCAATCCCACAACCTCCCCTTCTCCTTCACCGAATCCCCTTCGCAGCAAGGGAAATGAACCAGGGATATATACGCATGTCTGTCTCCGTGCATTCCCAACGGTCCGCAAATTTCAAGGACGTAGCTTCACCCCTAACATGAAGTGAACGCAAGGATGGGATCAAGCTACCAAAGCAAAAACCGCTCAATCACTACCCCCCTCCCCCAGTGCGTGAGCGATGAATTGTCAGCTCCACCCCTGCATGTCTATTGACTTAGCGGCAACTAGTGCTTGATGGCGTGGTGTGGTCGGCTGTCTCTCCCACTATCGGGGCCTACGGTGCGGTGAAGTTAAAAGTTCACATGAAGTGGCAAGCCAGGGCGAGGATGGGGCCAAATTCAAAGTCCCGCGGTAGAATGCTGTAGGTATCACTGCTAGGACTGCCTAGGCTATGCGCCCGTCTTGTTCACCGAATGATGTTCTTGCGGTGAAGTGATATTCATACCAAAGGGGGGATTTAGACATGACGGATTACTAGGAAGAACATATTTCATTTACTAGACTGGTGGTGGAGATTTGTTGGCGAGTAGGCTCGGTAAGGGTGCACCCTTTTTTCTCCTATAGTACAAGAAGGAAGGGGGTTATTTTTGTGAATGATAGGTAGGGATGTTCCGTCTTTGGGAAGGAATATCACTACGTATGATACTAGTTGAAGATGAATATCAAGGATAACTTACCAGAGTCAGAGGGATTCATTGTAGTCCGATGGTGGTGAAGGAAGAAATCCTACTTATCACTGAAGAAGATTGAAGAAAAGTAGTGATTACGTCTAGACTAGTGAAGCTGTAAAATATACTCTGTTGCTGATTTGAATTCAGTCTGGTAAATCTATGTCAGTCCTCTATACTGTAATGATCCCGAATGACTCGTGTTCCATGAGAAGGACAAAGGAAAAGGTAGCACATTCAACAAGACAAAACCAACGCCAGGAAAGCCAGGGTATGTAGCGGGAAAAAAAGTTGTTTTTTGCTTTCTCAAATCGTTACAACATACGCATCTCCCATAATTGTATTAAGGAGTAGGGCCTGGGATATATTAGGCGCTAAAATAGAAAGGTAGAATAGCGACACCCGGGCAAAATTACAACCCAAATTTAGATCCCAGTACTAGATCATCCATTAGTATGGCTTCGAAATGGACAAATCAGAGTATCACTTACCACCAAGGACGGCTTTCTTCTTCTGATTCGAGACAAATTTGTTGACGTCACGGGCCCAGCCGCTGCTGCTTTCCTCCAAACGCTCCATCTGGTCTCCGGCCGTTCCAATTCTTTCGGTGCGCTCCTGCACTTGGCGCTGCATGTAGGAGAAGTACCCCTCTTCATTGCCTTGCGGAGCTTGGCTGGATGCGGATCTTCCTTCTCTTTCGGTTCGTCGCCTTTCCTGGTCATCGAGGCGCATCTGCTCCTGCATCCGTTTGGAGAGAGGACGATCGGGGCCTCCGACTAGAAGAACAGTGTCAGCATACAGCCTCACAGCCAAAGTAATTACTATAAGATAGAAATAAGACAGGTTTCTTACTAAGGATGTCCATATCCGCGGGAGAAACATATTGGGTGCCGGATATCCATTGAATGTTTGTGATAGTAGGTCGTGGGGGAATGACAGCTTGGACATTGAAAAGTTGATCCTCCGAACGTTTCCTAGATAATCCATCAGTATCTGGTCGGTATTCAGAACAGAGTTTAGTATAAGGGGCCTCATACAAGGGAATTCCAGATCCCCACACGCTGAACAGCCCTATCTCCGAGGGGCCCGTCCAAACCAGGGTCGTGCCGTTGGAAGAAACAGTGGCTTCTGAGAGACGTCTCATATCCACCATGTTGTTGATGGCGCTGCACCCAATCTCTTTGAGACCTGGAATGGAGAAAGCTCGCGTGTTGCCATCGCCAAATAGTCCAACCAAGCTATAACCCCGACCTTCCATCTTGACCACGGCAGCCGAGTCACACAGAAAATCGTCCCAAGACTTATGGGCGCCCTTGGATGTAGCAGGTTTGAAGATCCGGCAGCCAGAAACAGTCACAGCGAGGACAACGCCGTTGGTTCTATTGCCATTCCTCAGGCCAGAAACCGCATTTGGAGTAGCTAGAGCAAGCTCGCCGCTTTCTGCATCAATGGGATTGATCTTGATGACCTTATCATCTAATGGGATTGAGCCAGCAAACGAGGCCTCATAGGCTCCATTGCTGCCCGGAAGGATCTTAAAGGTAGCGAAATTTCCTCGATTCGTGCCGACAAAGCAGCAAATGCTTGAATAGTCTGTAAAATATAGTTAGCGTGCATTCATCACTGGAAAATATTTTGAGCCCTGATTCTTACCCTCGCCTTCCAAGGTCATTACACCGAATTCAATGCTTGTAGGCCACTCTGGGGGCGCTTCCTCCGGAGAACGGGACTTGAGGAAACTGCTCCGTTTACTGGGTTTCGTGAGCTGCGAAAGGGTTGCAGTGTGGATGACTGCTGGTCCGCGCAAATCGATGATGGCCAAGCTGCCGCCTTCAAAGCCCGCCGCGACGAAACCAACCTGGCTGTGTTTCAAAGCAGTGACCGGGCCCTGCTGCATGTTCAAAAGGGTTAGAGGAAGAATTCCTTGTTTGAGTCCAGGATCGGTCCGGTGAGTGATGTTAGTCAATTTTCCTGCCCCTTCATTGGCTCCAGCAGGCCCCTCGTTGCCAAAGCTTCGATTGTTGCCCCATCTGAATACCACAACCTCGCCGGTCCGGAGACCAACCGAAAGCTCGCCAGTTGAACCACCCAGAGCCATCTCAGTCACTTCAATCCCGCCGACTCGGCCAACAGCACGAGCCAAGTCGACCTGGATGACGTCGCCATTTTCAATCTCGTCGTCATGGCCCACGTCCCACAGACGAACAGTACCGTCCGCATGTGCTGTTGTGATTATGCTGCGATGTTCAAATCGCTTGAGGGTCTTATGCGCTTCTGCGCCCCCGAGAAGGAACTTTGGTCCTTGCGATCGCCTCTCCTTCAAGCCCAACCAAGCAGAGCGGTCCACGGGCGTCAAAACTATTTTGTTGACGAAGGGATGAACAAATGAAAGGGAGGGATGAAGCATATTCGTAGGGGTGATCGGATGGCCACTCGGGAAACTCATAGTGATCAATTCGCCCGAGGAAAGTAGAGAGATAAGGGCAATGGGGTCATGGCAGCCAGCGTAGTAAGGAGAGGCTCGCGGGATAAGGCAAAAGTCGACAACCTCCGCACCCGGTGGAGTCGGGAGGTTCATAATCTGTCGTGGTGTCTCGAAATATCGAGAAAGAATAGCCCAGGATGACGTCTGATAATTGGGAGTCGGGCCCAAATCCAAAAACGTAAGTCCCTTGTTGGACTCGGCTTTCGGGCGACCACCGGCGATCAACAGCCCGCTGTCATCGCCATTCTCCTTGACACACCAAGCAACACGAGAAATAGGGTCCTTCAGACCAACAGCACCACCGGATGAGAGTGGTCGTTCTGGGCCAGCGCCCGGCTGGTCGATGTTGGCATCTTGGATCGATCTGGCCATGATCCTACGTCCATCCTTTGTATCCCAAAAGACAAGGCTGTTATCATCGTGAACAGTCAGGATGAAGATCCCATTCGGATGCCACAGGGCCTGGGTCAACCTCGGCCTGCGCGGTTCGTGTGCCGGGACCTCGCCGTTTCCACCGAAGGCGCCTTGGGGGACCTCATATTCAAAGTATTTCTGTGCGACGTTCTGTTTAAAAGAGAACGTCACAGCACCTTCAGGATATCCAACAAGAATCTTTCCAATATCGCGGGGCGAGAAGGATAACGCAAGGACGGGGCAAAATCGGGCTCTTGGGTTGCGCGAGGCCCAGAGGTTGGGGATTTTGAAAGGCGTCAGAGACTCGCGGTCGAGGTCGTAAGCGATGATGTCACCTGCACGAATATATCAGCATCGCCTGAAAGGTCCTCCGTATTGCGGCGTAGTATTACCATTTTGTAAACCAATGAATGCATAGTCCAGGCTCGGATCGGTCAATACCGCGCTGACATGATTCGGAGGAGCATAAGAGAAGAGGGTTTGTCGCGTTTCCAGGGAATAGACCGAGATTTCGCTCTTGGAGTCCACGCTTATGAGTTTATTGGCGCAAAACTGGAGGAACTTGGCCGACGCCTTTCGGGGGAGCGAAAAGGTGACCGACACCCGGCGCTGGCCGAAGACATAGATCTGCCCACTTCCAAATTGTGTATCGCTGGTACCGATGGCAAGGAGGGACTGGACGGGATCGTAGGCGATAGCACTGATCTGGGAATTGACGCCGTAGCGGGCAAACTGCGAGCGCGTTAGCAACGGAGGTAGGCGGGAATGTGGATGCCTGCGGGCGTACATCGTCGAGAGCAAACAGATCCGGCGACAGGCCCTCTGAGAAATCCTTCTGAATGCCAGCCTGCTTGGCCCTTAGAAAGTGCGACATTTTCGGTAGATTTTAAGCTCCGTGGTCGGGCACGAAGAAGGAGGTTGAAGGAAGAGAAGGAGGAAAAACCCAAGGAGGGGGAGGTCTGGTAGGGAGCGGAGCGGAGACCCCACAAAGCCGCGGCTGCCTTGACGCCTTGGCGTTTTCGGAGTTTACAGACCGGTGAGCATTGCTGCTTTCCACACGACTGCGCCTGGCACCTCTACATGAATGGGCTTTTGAATATCATTGAGTCTTCGAAAATACTTCACAATTATCCAAGCGCCCCTCTCTGCGGAATGATCAGGGATTGACGAGCGACCTACCAGTCTCCATGAGGGTGTTGGTACACAGGGACGTACTCTTCCGCCTGGCCCGGGGTTCGACCTCGCTTAGTCATCACTTAGTAAGCTAGATATCTTAGATAACTAAGTGGCCACACCGGCCAATAACTACAGAAAACATCCATCGCTTCCACAGAGGGAACATATCACGTGATTTGGCTGTCTTCCACGTGATTGACCATCGGCATTTGGGGTGCCTGAGGTGCCAAATGCCAAGCCTTCGTCGGTTCCCTTCCAGGTATACAACTCTACAAATAAGGGATAGAGGATCTTTTCTTCTATAAATTCAGCTACAGAAGGACCTGGTCAAAAAAGTCGATTTGCCAACAACATAGGACACGTTAATTGGAGGTTGAAAGACGAACTCTCATGGTCAGGTGGGGATCTCTTAAGTGTGGCGCCCAGACCCTTGACACCGTTGCATCGCGTAAGGACGTATCGTATATTGGCCCTAGTGCCCCGTCAGATTCGAAACTCCCTTGTATAGACCCATCCAACTAACATATGATTATCGTTTGGGCCAGGGTTGATGATCCTAGCAAGCACGCGAAAGTGCCACCACAAAATGTTCGTGTAGCTGACAAGCCCAACCGCCCCAGAGACCAGGGTATGTTCTTAGGCTGATTCGTGCGACTTTCCTGCTCCACTTGAGAGAACTGGAATGTGTTGGACCGAGAGCCTCCATTGGCAAAGCTGTACAGGCGAGGGGCTGACTAGCATGAAAATATGAGCCCCCAAGTTTGGCGCCAGGCAGATTAATGCATGACAGACGTGACGATGATAGCCCCCGAGTGATCCCGGAGTGGCCAGGATTGTGTGGGCGATACGCGCAAAATCTGATGGTCAGACATAGCAAGTACAGCTTCGGATTTCCCCGTCCAGTCTTTCCAACAATAAGCTGAACATTGAATTGCTCCAACATGGCTCTATTTTCTTGCTTGACCCCGAAGAATTCACAAGGGACGGAGCATATGGCCCTATCATAAGGGCCGGCCCCCTAGGCTGAATAGACTATATCCTCATGTGCAGTACTCGAATAAGGAAAGAGTCCGAGAATCGACCCAATAGTTGTGGTTGTATTCTGGGCGTAGTTGGTCGTTTTCGTTGTTTGTTTGCTCGGTATAGTAGGATTCATATCCATGAGGCCCCAATTCGTATTGTAGATTGCAGGTTAGGATGAAGTTATACCAGACAAGAGTACTGTTGGTTCTCATCTATAAGAAGGAAGGATACCAATTACCATTCTGTTTGAATCTTTGATGGTGTTTGCAGGCTTAAAAACATTTACTGAATTGATATCCCTTCATCTTCTATTAAAAGGCCAGCCAATCAGGAGCAAAGATGATGGTGAGCTTTAGCGACTCTGTTAGGAGTATTCTTTTGCTATGCTGACCTCCGTCTTCAAACCAGAACGCTCGGTATCTCTTCATGAGCACCTTCGCGGTATTTAGGAGGTACATACAGGCATGGACATATCTTTTCTCCGGCCCTGAGAAGATCCACACAAAATATAACCAGGTCAGATTTTGAAAGACCATTCCTCACGCAATGAAATACTGACGAAATTATCCAAAGGCCAAGGACAAACCATTCGAGATTGTTGCTCCAGACACCCGGTATTTGTTCGTGTCATCTCCCAAGCATATCAAGGAGATAGAAAAGGCGCCAGAGAACGTCCTCTCCCTCTACGTCGCCTCAAGCCATGTTAGGATATACTCCTTTCTGAGCTGGATCATGCTAACTTATTGTAGATGCTACAAGCTCAATACACTATGCACGGATTCAACTGGGTCGATGGCAAAGGGGCAGCTGAATTCGGACTTGCACGAGCTTTGCGTACTGTTTTGACACGCAACATTCCCCAACTTCTTCCGGATCTCACAAGGGTAGTTCAACAACGATTTGCTGATCTCCGGATGGAGCATTCATTAGTCAATGGTAAGATCTACCATGAGGAATTGAGCCGAGTTAGTGATTAACTAGAGCTAGGTGTGCGGCAATCCCCAGTATACGAGATGATTCTCGAGCTTGTGGTCGTATCCAACGCATTGTCATTTTTTGGTCCCGAGCTAGGTACGTCGTTGTGTTAGCTGATGTTTGCGAAAGAGCTGTCGTACTAACTCCAAACAGCGAAAAACCGTTCATTTCTCAAGGCGGCCGTGGTCTACGTTGAGGAGACTATGGTGGGTGCCGAGGTGATCCGATTGATGCCGAGGTTTCTCGCTCCGTAAGTGTACCAGGCCTCAGTTTATATTGGAAGTGGGAAGAGTATTTCTCTAACATACGATCACATAGTCTGGTTGGTCGTATAATTTCCAGTCGATTTCGTGCTCAGGAGACGGTGTATAACGTCCTACTCCGTGTCGTCGAAGAGCGATGTCGCCAGAGAGACATGGGCAAGCTAGGCCATGAGATTGAGAACCATGTACGGCACCCGGAATTCCTACATTATGATTGAATGAGAAGATTCTAATTTTAATGATTAGGCCGATTGTATCCAGTGGATGCTTGAGAACTCGCCACATGAGAAGTCATACTCACCCACCCGTATCGTCCACGAATTGATCGCGATCTGGTTTGGTTCTGTACATGGACTGGCAATGGTAGGGCAATTTTCCTGGAGCAAGATCTGCGAAGTTCGAGACTGACCATCTATGCCCATTGAATTATTCATTCACACAGACACTCACATTTGCCATTCATGACCTTTGTCTACATCCGGAATATGTTGACCCTCTCCGAAGTGAGATCGAAAGCCAATTTGATGGTTTCCAGAATACCGGAAAGGGTCTTCCTCTATTAGAAAGCTTCATCAAAGAATCTGCCCGTCTCACCCCAGTTGAATCTTGTAGGTGTCTCCTTGAGTGCTTCAAATTAATCCGTGCTTTCTGTATAGGATAGGCATTAACAAGAGAACCAGTGAGCACCCGCCGCCAAGCCGTCCAAAGTTTTACGTTCTCCGACGGGACCAAATTAGCGGCTGGAGATTGGACGTGTACCCCTGTTGGCGCGATGATGCTAGATCCAGGCAGCTACCCAGAGCCTTCGCAATTTAGCGGGTTTCGATTCGCGGATCCCGGCTTGCTCCAGGGATCTCACACGCTTCAACCGCGACCGTCCAAGTTGACCGACGTGAGCGAGACGTGGCAGATGTGGGGGACAGGACGCATGGCTTGGTAAGTAATGGTCTCGTCATTCAGTATGCTCTCGCTGATAGGAAACGTCGCAAAGTCCCGGTCGATTTTATGCCGCCGCAGTGATGAAGGTGGTTCTCTCACAGATCATCCTAGGATATAACTGTAGTCTGGTAGATCCCGCAGCTCCTCGATTTCATATCTGGCGTTCCAACATGGTGCCTCGAAAGGCGACCAAGGTGGTTTTCGAACCCCGAGAGAAGGGAGTGAAAGGTTGGTCTTGGTGATCGGTAACGGTGGATATGTTTATATGTTTGTTCTGTTTGCCGTGTTTGTTTTTGATCTCCTCTCAGCGTCAACTTTTTCTTTTTCTTTTTCAATGAACCAACCCCACAGGATCTGTACGGAGTAATCTTAAGAGCCAAATTGTTAACTTCCGTTTCTTTGCAGCAATGGACATCTCCCCAATATCTAAAAAACTTTCCCCAACCCCCACAGCATTCCCAAATTGCTGTCTCTCCATCTCCACTACCCTACTATCCCACCTCGCCTCTCTTCTCCCCCAAGTCCCCTCCTTCACTATATCAATCGGTAGTGGATCCGGCCTCCTCGAAGCTCTCCTCTCCCACCGACACCCAAATGTCTCAGTCGAGGGCGTCGAGGTCAACTCCACTGTGAACCGCTACATCCCCGAACAAAATATGAACACCGTCCACGGGACCTGGGACCTTCATCCCCGTGTCAAAGATGCCGCAGCGTGGATGTTTGTGTATCCACGCGAGCCGAAACTCGTATCTAAGTATCTTGATGGATTTACGGGGGGTGAAGTCAAGGTGATACTTTGGCTGGGTCCGAGAGCTGATTGGGCGGATTATGAACCGTGTTTTCGGGACTCAGAGGTGTTTGCGGATGTTCAGGTGCAGGAGGATGTTGGATTAGCGGAGTTTGAGATGTTGGTTGTTATAAGAAGGAGGGAGGAGGGGTTCGGAACGAATTGATTTCTAAAGGATGGTATGTGAACGCTATAATGAGATTATTTGTGTATAAGTTTCTAAGTGAGAATATTCGACTTTAAATATAAGCGATATCATTACGGTAAAGAAAGAAATAAGAAACAAAAAATAAAAATAAAATAAAATAAAAAAACTGGACAAATAAATCCGTAATTGAATTTATATGGAAAAGCAAAATAGTGTCAACACAACGTCACACCGTCAAAACTACTTCAGAAGTACTCCAAGAAGCGAAGCTGCCTCTTCTCCTCTGTCATCTTGCTAAACTCCTCGACCTCTTTATCCTTGACCGAGAGGAACCACTTCACCAAATCCTCGCCAACCTAGCCTGTCAGAGCCTCGTCCTTCTTCAGACAATTCAGTGCGTCTTCGAGAAGTTCCCACCCTGGGCGCATAAGGTACTCGACGGGTAGCGCCTCCGTCTTCGGTTGGCTGCTGCCGTATATACACTTTCGATTTGGGCATGACCATTCAGGATCCTCGTGTAGAAGAAAGATGGCTCTAATACAAAAATATCTCGCCTGGTTTGATACACAAGTTGCGGCGTACCTAGAAAAAGAACTGTCCGTTACACCAACGCCAAAATTCTTGGAGGCGACACAAGTATCCAAGCGTAAGAAGGTGCCAGTCAAACAAGGCCACGTGGTGTCTTAGGAGGAGGGAGTTCTTCATGGATATGGAGAGAGCCCGCAATATACAGGGTAGCCTCCGCTGGTTGCTCCGCAAAGACTACCTGCGGCTTGTGCGATCAACATTTACGCTTGGTTCTCTCGCTAATCTTAAACCAGTACGTCGATATGCTGTGGAATGTCGATTTCTATGACGATCTCGCAAAGTACGTACCGGGCTACACGACAAGCGACAGGCGGACTACCTTCAAAGCGAAAATCAACCTTCCCAAGGGTGCCGAGAGACCCATTGCCGTGCTTGCAATAAACCGGCAAGAGGGTGCTTGAGCATGCTGAGGGACAGCCAGTATTGTAGAATGCACTCGGGAGGAGAACGTTTGGTTCCAAATCGGCATGGGTAAGGGCCCATGTGCGAGTTTCTAGGGAACTCGGTGCCGGAGTTGCCGTTCCCGCATCTGAAGTGGCTGGATGAGAAGGTGCAGATTGCGTTGCAGAGCGTGATGAAGCCGATGACGTGGAAGCTGGTGACTGCAATGTTCATCTATACCGGTAAGGTCCTGTAGAAGTAATGCTCTATAAGTCTCTAGCCCCTATTAGCAGTTGGTAGATCCACCCGGCTATAGGTATAGTGTCATGTGTTCCGATTGGCTCGTGTCGATGAATTGTTGCCGAGGTACCCTGTCCTCCCATTTACTTGCAATCATCCTTTCTCTCAAGGCGCGCTCATCTCTCTCCCTTTTACTCCCTCATGAAAAGAAAAATGACCCCAACAGATCATTTGAGCCGCCAGATATGTCCTGGGATGCAAATGAATACGAGCCGGCCAGTAACGAAGCGTGCTCTGAGGGCCTGTTCCGAGTGCAGTGTCAGGAAGCGCCATTGCGACATGCTTGAGCTAGGCGGTACGTGCACTTATTCTCGGAGAAATGAGCTACGCTGTGTTGTCAAGTCCAGTAAGCGAAAGAATCTTAAAGGGAAAACGCAGCCTAAGCAGGTAATGAACATTGCTCCCTATCAATATCAGTTTCCGGTTGTTGAGACGTGAGTGTCCCGATATCTACCTACCGTCAAATAGTTGGATAATCTTATAATTTTCTAGTCAGATTCAATCAGTTATATCAGTCGCGCCTTCTGTGAGCCCGGAACTTCCGGTCTGGCATCCCCTGCATTCTGGAGCGCTGGAACTGCGGAGGCTGCTCGACGACCTTGATCTGCCGTACTCGATCCATGAATCCCCACTGTTGGCCACCCAATATCCAGATAAAGCACCTGTGCCTCCACAAGTTGATGGAAACTCGTCGCACGCATCAGCCGCACATTCCAGCTGCAGTCAGCCCGACATCTTGACAAATTGGCAAAGTCTCCCTCCCTCGCCCCGCGAGCCGACCTCTACGCCCCTCGGCTTCGCAATACTTCAGCACAGAGACTCTTGTATAGTTTCCGATGGTGAAGAGCACTAGGCCTCAAATGAGGCAGATACCCGCGTATTAGTCGATTACGTCTACCACATAATAACTGGTTTCTTCGTATTTACATCGCTTCGATTGTTTTCGACTTCTGCATTTCATCCATGTCATATTATCGGACTTTCAGAATGATTCACAGTATTAGTTCAGCTTTGTTCCTTCATTCTCGGTTCCACGTATCCCAGAAATTGAAGATAGAAGCCTCGTCCATCAGAAGGTCAATAAAGTCGTCCGCGGCTACATTGTTATATCCCAACCCATCGATTCCAGGCTCAGCTTCGGTTGCATCTTCAGCCGTACCAGCTGCATGTATAGCCGTAGCATTGGTATTATTGACAGCGGGAGCAGAGTGGCCTAATAATGTGCCCTCGGTGTACTCTGGGAACAGCTGCTGGATGGCCTTTGCGAATATCCCGCGGTATATCGAGGCAACGGTGTATGTCTTTTGAAGCTCTTCCATCACCAGCATGCACATGGTGAGCTTGTTCAGCCGGAGACGCTTGGATAAGGAGTCGCCGCTTCTGCAATTTAGGAGGTTTGTTTGCATTGCTGGGACTAGGAGGGGAGGCCTATTGAAACCCAGATTTAGTAAAAGTATTTCCTGTATTGCTTTCGTCATGAAATCAAAGCAATTACGTACGTCATCGGACCGGAGAAGCCAAGGAGATCGTCTTGTGCAATAGCTTCGACCACAGTGTTTGTATGAGACGCGGCTGCATCGGCCTTGAGCCGCATGCGATGTTGCCAACTCACCTGGCACTGTGGGTCGAGGCCATCGGGTATCACGCTCACGAACGGACGGTAGAAGGTGCCCGATAATGCACTATCGAAGTAAGATTAGCACATGGCCTCTTTCTCAATTAGGAGAATTTGTGGTCTTAACTGGTAATGCAACTGCAGATGATAGATGCTGAAGATGGCGACACGAGACAGATTTGGGTTGTCCTGTTCTGGGACGGTGCATTGCACAATTTTTGATTCCAGGGCCTCGACATCCTGTAGCAGTGGCCTAGGCTTTCCCACCTGATAGTTCATAGTGATAACCTCTCCTAGCAGTATGCTGATTTCGACGTACTTGACCCAGTGTCTGGCCAAATGCGGCAGGTCATCTGGTAAGTAGGATGCCATAGTTTCGTGCATGCGTGTAGTATCGCTTAGGAAATCGTCTGCGGAAGGCATGGGCGTATCGCAGTCGTTAAGATCAATTCGCAACGGCCGGCCCAAAGTCAGGCTCAGCCATCTATCACGCGAAAAACAGCTCCACCATAGCCGTCGCCAGAGGTGTCGCAGGCGATTGGAGACTGAAGAATTGTACTTTGACGAATCTGGGTCGCGATGTAGACCTAACATTTGGCAGAGGCTGATTGCAATGCCCATCCAGTACCATGGCTGTGTGTGCTCGTCCGCTTCGGAATGCCAGAATGCCATCAGAAGCGCAGCTTGCAGAAGAATAATCTTATCCATTTCTCCTCCGTGATTGTACATGCACTTGTGGTGCACTCCAAATTAGCAGAGTCCGAAAGGCCGTAAGGGTTGGCCACTCACATTTGCGCGAGCATACATGGCAGCTTTCATTTCCTTGCGTGATCCATAGCCCTCTTGTTCGTATACATGAGGAGGAACAAACTATAGGCAGTCATTAGTGTATCGGTAATCTAGGCTCATAGTGCGATTCTCACATTAGATGCCACAAAAAAGATGCACCACAGAATTAAGACGTTATGCTCCCCCAGTCGCCCAGCGTGGTGGCAATTGAGGATACTGTCTGGCTCAAGAATAGGCAGAATCGGGTGAACGTGACGAAAATAGGCGCGCAAAAGATTATCGCAGGTTTGGACCGCTGGTATCGTGAAAACACCCTTGATTTGTAAGTATTTTTTGTCCTCTTCGGCCAAATGCACGGAAGGGCTGGAAGGGACGAGAAAGTGGCTTGAGAGCGACTGCTCGGCAACGCAAACATCCAAGGCAGACGTTGGTCCGGTTCCTCCCCCTATGTGGACAGTTAATATCTTCAGGCTTGGAACTTGTCATGCTCGCAGGTGCTCACCCGCGTAGAAGGGCACTTGGCCGGTTTTTTGCGGTTGTCCCAACGCGGCGGCGGCAATCTCCAGCCCATAGCGTTCCTCGCTTTCAACGGGGTCTTGCGGCAAAGACACATCTTTGCGCGGAGATGGAAGTGCGTTGCCAGGTGGTGTCATATGCGGCTCAGGCCCAGAGGCACGCGGCGAGATTTCTTGAGTTCGGTCGCCGCGGCTCGAATTTGGGAAGCTAGCGCTGGAAGGCGTGGGAGGATGCTGGACTCTGGCCATCCGGGTGCGTTGAAGCCTGCACAAACGCTTCCTGTCAGTGCGATTACCGGGCTACGATTACGCATCAGCCGTTGCCCACCTTTCTTGTCTTTTCGGGTCCACGACACACTCAGCGCCGTCCTGCGCACACCCGATGCAGGGGACTCCTGTAATGTTGAGGCTGCATCGCACTTTGCGCTGCCGGCAGGTCTGGCAAGCGATATTCGATCGCTGGTGGCGCCTTGGCATCGATTTTCGTTGCTCGGTGGGCATTATTATGACCAATATGATTTATGAGTGAGACTGTCCGAGGAGGAATACCCTGCTATCCCCAAATTACATGTCATGTCCAGACTTCCTCGGCAAGTTTGGCTTACATAATCCCCGCAGTTCCTCGGTTCGTTTCCCCATCCGTCTCTTACACCACCTGTCCGTGTACTACAAGTGGTAGTTGTACTTGGTTGATCAATTAAGCCCAAGTTTGGGACAAATAAAGGTCAACTTGGGGTTTCAGATTGATGCAGAGTCTCAGATACACTTCGGTATCTTGGTTTCCCACGGTAGCCCGGAACCCTAGAAACCCGAGGTATGGCGACTATATATCCTGTCTACTAAAGACGTCGGTGGCAACCGTTACCTGTGGACCAAATCTTATTCTTTTGAAAATGTTGCATCGGATGAGAAATAAAAGCTGCCAACTGCGAATTGGCAACGATTTTTCGTTCTTGTCTATTATTTGGCTACAGAATTTTGGCACGAAGCGTTACTATATAAGCCATGGTGTTCTGGTTCGGGGTTACGAAGTCGGACAGTGCAGTTCCACTACAAGGAAAAGGGCCAATCGAATCTATGGAGCAAAAGGAGCCCGGCAGCGACTGGCTACGCGGACAGCTGTTCCATTTGACCCAGAAGCAAGAGTGCACTCTCCACGAATTCAAGCATCTTTGTAAGCTCAAAGGGCTTTGCGTACCCGACGACGGAACAGACCAAGATGAAGAGGAATTTGATAATGCGATGCTCTTGTGAGTGACTCAACCTTTCAGCGCGGTTCTATGTAAACTGACGAGTATAACTTCCGCCAGGCGCTTCCTCCGGGCAAATAAGTTCCAACTCCACGACGCGGTAGATCAATTCCAAGCAGTCAGCCGGGCGCGAGCGGAACATGAAATCGAGGCTGTTTACAGACGCATGGATGTGGATTGTTATGAGGAGTCAAGAAAAATGGTTGGTTACACCTCCAGTTCCCCTAGAATCCTGCGACAAGTGAAATGCGCCTAACGTGTTCACCCGGTCAGTTCGCGCAGTGGACAGGCCGACGAGATCATCGCGGTCTTCCAGTTTATGTTTTCCCCCTTCAATACCTGACCAAGGAGAAGATGGACGCCTATATATCCAAGATGTCTTCATCATCCTCTGCGTCAGGACAAATACCCGGCCCTCTCGTGGCCTTCCACGCCTTGTACGAGAACTTGTTACATTTCGTGCTGCCACTCTGCAGCCGCCTCCCCCGACCACACCCAGAGGTTCCCATCACAGCCTCCACCCATATAATCGACATGACGGGGCTGACATTGAAACAATTCCTCGATATAAAACGGTATTTGCAAGCCGCCAGTGAATTAGCAACTGCTCACTACCCCGAGACGCTCGGGCGTGTCTTTGTGTGTCCCATCCTGCCGCAGCTGATCCAATTCGTCTTTGTCTGAGTGGCTATTAACGAAGAGTATAGATTATAGGCGCACCGCCAGCGCTCCGAGTCGCATGGCGATTCGTCAAGCAGTGGCTAGATCCGGAGACTCTGTCGAAAATATGTATCTTTTCGCCGGCGGAAATGCAACAGCGCTGCCTTTTCAAGTACATGCCTGAGACAAGTATCCCAGTGGAATATGGAGGTACGCTGGATTGGAAATGGGGGGATATGCCGGTGTTGGATGAGCCCGGGAGGGCGTTAGCGGGGGGATTATATAGTTTTCAGAAGGTTGGTGGTAGTCAGACCGAAGTATTCGTTGAGGGGCCGGTTGTATGGTCGAGAGGAGGCGGGATGGAAGTGGTGGGAACGGTGGAGGGGAGGAGAAGAGAGCGGGTCATACCTCTTGGGGACAAGGGGCATCTGAGCAATGATTGAACTTGATGGCTTATTTCTGCATTATGTACATACTAATTCGTGAATTCATTTATATGTGCTGGTCCCACCAGCAAGGCTCTGTGTAACAACAGGGTTTGCTTGAAGCGAAAGTGTATATTGTAGATAGATGTATGTCCCTCTTCCCCACATGGGGCTCTGTGAGTTACGCCAGTCAGATACCCGTCACTGAGAGCTGACCCACACCTGCGCCCATATATCAACTATCCTACTGTTTTTCAGTCCAGGTGAATATGGATTGTAAGGGTTCTAAGTATGGTCGAACACCGCTATTCTGGGCTGCAGAAAGTGGACATGAGGGAGTCATCAGATTTCGCCTTGAGGTCAGAAACAGAACCATTCAGCAGCCACTCTTGAGTGATTGTATCTGCACAAGCAGAATGTCATCAAGACGACGGGCCACCCCAGCTATCATGCCGTGCTTGGTAAAGAATTGGCGTCTTTGTTTTTGTTTATCTGCTTGAGATCGAGACCCTTTGTCAAAGCCATGTCATTTGCCTTTTCGATGCTATCCTTCAGCGTTTGAGAATTCACCCACGACTGTTGCCAATCTGCATATTCACTCACAGACATCCAGTGGAAGGTCAGGACAGATTATGGGATTAATGGGTTCCGAAATTGGTTATGGCAACAAGGGTGGGCTACCGGCTGGTATAATCAGCATCGATGGTTGAGGGATTGTGAGGGTAGGAATTGATGTTCATCGCATTGGCTACCAATTCAACCAAGGATTGTCCCGACATCTTCTGCTCTTTCTCACGCCGTTTACAACGTTATTTGCATAAAGTTGTGCATGAATCTCACTAGGAACATCATCATGACTGTCAAGGAAAAGAAGGCCATCTTCCACTAATTCCGCCATGAGTTTCAGTTACCAACAGTACCAATCTTTGTTTTTGCACGATCTGGGACAGCACATTTTCCTACACACGTCTCGCCAAGCTGTCGGCTGGGCAAAGGCTACTTCAGCGTCAATCCGAGCGTCCCTTTCAGAAAGATGACGCAGTCTTATTAGATGAATTATCTTGCTATGTCAAATACCCCTATTTAGTGTTACGGTCAGGAGAAACAACCAAGAGACGATATGCATGGAAAAGAGCATTCCGATTTATTAGGTGATTGGATGAACCCTGGACCTCGGCAAGTGGATTTTTTCTATCTCCTTTCCAGAGTTCCGATTGGCCGCCACTCTTATTGTTCGGTATGCCGCGGCTGAGACCTCGGGAATGACAATTTAGGCAATCTGCGCATCAAGTATCTGTCTGAGCGCACATCACAAAGAACACTGGATTTGCCTTGGTATGCAATTTTATATATCCAAAAAAGCAAGACCTCGGAAACCTCAGTCATAATTTAGCATGTTTCCCTACCATCACAAAGGGCGAGAAAAGGCGTTGCCCAGACGCCCTTTCAACTGCAATTTCTCAGCCTCATAGCAGTCACTTGCAAGGGTTTGCCCTCCTTCATCAATTTCTATCTTGGAAATACTACAAATCCAAATATGCATAATGCATTTACCTTGTCAGTTCCACCAAGTGCTAGTTCCATCTCCCACAAGAGTCTTTAACCTCGGAATTGGCCTAGAAGCAACCAAACCCACCATCATACGAGGCCAGATCCTCGAGCTCGCCCCCGGTGGAGCTGTCCAAAGCTTCCTTACGTCCAACCAAGTGCTATCCGATAGTGTAGCGATAGACTCAGTCAGTGGGCGCGTATTCTGGACCTCCATGGCTGTGCCAGGTCTAAAGGATAGCGCTATCTACTCAGCCAGTCTCGATGGAAGCGACATCCAAACGGTCGTGGCGTCTAGTGGTGTGGTCAATGCTCCAAAGTGGCTCACTCTCGATGAAACGAAGAAAATGCTCTATTTTTCTGACCAAAGTGGACTCACTTTTTATCGGTGTAACTTTGATGGGTTAAATCTGCAAACACTTATGTGGACTGCAGGCTTTAAGAAATCAAAAGATGGGACGGATAGAGAGAAGTGGCGTGCGGGTATTATTGCTGCGATGGGGTTGAGCAAGTTCTGCTGGAGGCGGAAGAGTTTCACGATTGGTCGACTCGGGTGGATTTACTGCGCTGATAAATGTAAATGTGTTTGTGGGCCAGAGCTTGACATGCAAACGTGATGTGCTTTGAATTTAACCGATTTGTCGGAGCCTGTTTATACTGCGGAAGATGAAGTGTTTTGCATTATGTATTGGAAGAAGTTTCATGGCGGAAGGAGGTATGTGGTTCCACAGAGACTTTATTGAGGTGGACAGGACATCATCAGTTTCTATTCATACCCTACCTTAGCTGAATTTTGTTATTCTTTATTGTGTTTTTCACGTGCATTCTTACCTTGGTTCTTCTTTTTCTAGGTCAAGGTTATGTATCCTATGCAAAATAAGCAATCAATATTAGCAAAACACCTATACTTCGTGACCCTTCGGCGGCTTCCTAGAACTTGTATTCATGCTTGATAACAGCCTCAGTGGCATTAAGATTACCTTACTCCCGCGTGGCCCAGTTCCCCTTTTGAAGTGCCTAGATTCTAGGCACTATTCGTCTACGAGGCTGGGGTAATCACTGGCTGACACGTGAAGGTACCCAGGCGAAAGGAAAGAGAATAATGAAGTGGACGTTTCGGGCGTAAATATATCAGTCTCCAAGATACCAGAAGTGGCTGCTGCCTGTGCGAACGGACAGGGAAATTCGAGACAATCTGGAAACCGCAAATAGCCACCTATCCAAGATGGTTATAAGGACATCCAGTTTCACAGTTATTGACTTTCCGCATTATTGGTACTCCTGCAGATATTCCACCCCTATTCTGGCTTTGCTGTTTGATGACGACTATCTCCACTAAATTCCACGGTCAGAGATTGCTTTATCACATGAGGACTGGGAAGAACCACTATGTATACCAAGATTCATTTACGAGACATACAAGAATTATACATTTCCCACGAGGTGGCTTACCTCTCAGGAAAGCTGCCTTGATCACCATCCGGACTATTGGTATATTCTGTTTTGCACCCCAATTAGCCGAAATAGATTCCCTTTAAGCTAATATCAATGCAGCTATGGACTGAGAGAACGGCCACATCTTTCATTTCTGTGCACATCCCTGTTTATTCCTCGCCCCCACAGGTCAGAATTTCAATATTTAGCGAGCTGATACGCTTCGGTACTTTGTTTTGGCTCACTATAGGGGAGTATTGACCTGGGCAATATAAGGCCCTCAGCATTCACCGCTACAGCAGAATTCTATAGCTTACGGAGATTTGCACCATGGCTTATAATTGGCTTGACCCTCTACTACTATTTCTGGCACGGGTCCGTAGGAGTCTTCTACAGGTATCTCAAATGATGTTATGGGCTCGATCTCCCGCCATCCTTTTTTTTTCTCGCGTCATCAAGCCTCTGAAGCCCTATGACAGACATTGGATACTTCGGTAAATTACTGTCATGGCTTCGACTGATTTGTTGTTTCTATCTCCTCTGTGGCAGCAATATACCCACAGCAGATTTAGCGACCAAGGACGGGCCGGTGTCCTAGGGAATACGATGAAAATAGAAAAAGCTTACTATATCATCATCCCGGCAATAATTGGCATCACTTGGATGCCGCTTTTATGAAACAAACTTGGTAGTATACGTTCTGACTAATACCGGAAACAGATGGGCCATCACTGGACTCTCCTCCACATGTGGGCTTAACTTTGGTGGAATGACTCAATATTGGTATTGGTGACTGTATACCAGATTTTAGCGAGTCTTTTCCAGGAAACGGTTTATAAACAGATCCCAGAGCCCGTGTTTATCGTGCAATGTTCTAACTTAGACCAGGTATGGCCATAGTCGGACATTTGACCGAGAATTGTATATATATTTTGCCTGCAGTGTAACGTCATATTTCCTAACTTTCAAAATCTTCTTGCGACGTGCATCACACACCTCCACCAAGCTTTGTGTTGTTGAGAAGTACAACCCTAGAGGAAAAAACTTTCATATTCATTTTGCACACAGTGCGTGCCTGGATAGCCTTCAAACTGCCTGTTGTAATATACCTCTAATTTGCAATGTATTTAACAAGCGCATAAAACACCACTGGCCTTAAATAAACGTGGGAAACAATCATTTATTGAACTGCAGCTATACAATTCATATGAACTCCTCAAAGAATGACTCCTAAATTTGTTCAAAAAGTCATATGCCTTAAGCAGTGGCACTTCGCGACTTGCCCGGCCATCTAGCTCTCCGCTCTGCGCGCACGTAAAGGTTGTTGGGTCTGATAAGCTGGAACATTGGGTCGTACTGGATGGGGTCATTACCCTCTCGGGAGAACTTGTAACGGTAGATAAGCTTGGGCAAAAAGACCTTGATCTCCTGAAGTGCAAAATTGAACCCAATACACATACGAGGCCCCATTGCAAAGGGGATATATGTCGCTTTGTGTCTGGATTTCACTTCCGCAGTATCCCAACGGTCAGGGTTGAACCGAGCAGGATTGTCCCAAAGATCAGGATGGTTATGAATGTGGTGAAGTGCAGGAATTACAACTGAGTCCTTGGGTAGCTTATACCCCCCTGGTAGGATCAGATCAACCTTGGCCGTCCGGCCCGGTTGGAAAGAGGGGTTGTGGCGACGCTGAGTTTCCTTGATATACTTGTCGAGGAACTCCAGTTCGTCGGTGAAATCCGCCGTCATTTCGGTGTTTTCATCAAATCCGTGGTCAATCAACTCTTGGAGAAGGCGCTCCTGCATGCCTTCGTACATGCAGAGACCATAGATAAGCCAAGATAGGAGAGAGCTGGTGGTAGTGAAGCCAGCACCGGTAGCCACGACTAGGGCCCAGACTACGCTCGACTTTGGTAATTTCTCGCCCTTGCTGTCGGTCGCACGAACGGCATAATCTGTGAAAGGTCAGCCCGACAGTATTCCCAAAGGGTTGGCCACCAAAGAACGGTGTCTGATACATACCAACCATGTTGCCTGCCGTCAAGGCAGCGTCTTGTAAAGGAAGATCCTCGACTCCTGCTCTCGAAGCGTTCTTCATCGACTCCTCTACCATGCCCTCGACGCGGGCCTTCAGGACTTTTAGTCGTTTTGGGTCACCAAATGGCAGAGCGCTGTACCAATCGCCCTTGGAGGTGACTTTCTTGTTTAGAGCAAGGATCTCAGCAATGTTGTGGACCATCTCATGGATGGGGGCTTCAGGTGTCTCGAAATGGTGAAAATCCATCCCAAGTGTAAGTTTGCCAACAGCTTGAGAGCCCATCTTCAGCATGTACTGGTAGACGTTCCAAGCCTCACCCTGTTCGTCTAAATTATCAAACACCTTGAAAGAGTCCTCCACGGTCTTTTGCATCGTTGGGGCGTAGTGTCGGACTGCCTTGGGGCCGAGGGCAGGAGGCAAGAACTTGTGAGCTACCTTCCATTCTGGGGTGTCGGTATCGCCAAGGAAAACGCCAGCAGCAGGAGTCTTCAAGGCGTACAGAGGATGGGATTCATTGATTTTCTTGGTGAAAAAATCAGATTCAGAGAAAGCAATAGCAGCAATATTCGGATCATTGGTCTGGTAGGTGATGCGACCTAAGTTATTTGTTTTTATGACTGGCCCGTACATGTCGAAAAGGCGCTGATGGTTTCCAAGATGATCGGGGTAAACTTCGAAGAAGGTGCCGACGAAGGGCAATTCCTTGGGGCAGGGAGGGTCGCGAACCGCTTGTCCATCAATTGTCAGTGGCACAGGACCCGCTTCTGCCAGTACCTCTGATACCTCTGTTAGGACAGTATTCGTTCCCTGGAAACCGATTCCTGTGTGCGCGCTGTCAGAAAAAATAATTGAGAAATGGATCTGCTGTCGGGACTACAAACCATTTGGCTGCACGATGGCAAAATGAGCAGCAATTAGATGTTTCAGACCGTCGATGGTGTTGGAAGCATCTACCTGGATTTCCTTTGCAGAGGATGGACTTTGTCCAAGGAGGTAGAATGTTTGCGAAGGCATGATATGTGTCTGGGCGATTCAGCTTTTGTAACAACGCCAAATAGTTCCGTAGGTATTGGTTGGCTGTACGAGAAGCAAGTTTTATGATGCTCGACGTTTATATACTCTCCCGGAGGCAGCCCTGAGGATAGCCAGTGACGCTCCGGCCCATTTTCCGCTTGGCTCCTCGGTCTACAAAGTTTCGGCATACGCAAGGAGTTCGCCTTTCAAGGTAAAACGTCTGGATGTTGTCACCGTATCTGTTCCTCGGGGGGGGTTTTCCACTTTGGTATTACTAAACAGTTCCGAGGTCTCGGAATGCCGCGCTTCAGTATCCGATGCAATTCCAAAACCAGCAAGGGCTTTCCTCGGCTGGCTAAAGTCAAATTGAAAACATCCTATTCGTCAATTTCTAAAGCCAGTACTACTACCTCATTGCCTGGGCCGTTATATAAGATGTTCGCATACAGATGTAGCCACATCTCGTGGATTTTTTTACATATCTTAAACTTGGAATACCAAAAGCATTACCCTTGTTCATCTATTCTACGTCAAAGCAAAAACTTGATCTGAAGATTGCGACAATGACAACCACAAAGGAATTCACCCTGGACGACGTTAACGCACACAAGAGCAAAACCGACTTGTGGGTTGCGATTCACGGAAAAGGTGAGCATATTACTTCCCCCATACTGCAACTTTTTAAATATTTATATTCCTAGTCTACGACGTGACGAAGTACATAAAGGACCATCCTGGTGGTATTGATGTACTGGTCGATGTTGCTGGGCAAGACGCAACGCAGGCGTACGAAGATGTGGGACACTCGGAGGACGCGAACGAGATTTTAGAAACCTTCCTGGTTGGCACGTTGAAAGACGCGGAGGAATACAAGGCTCCTCCAGCAATCCGGGTTATCCAGGAGTCTGCAGCGCAACAACCCACAAAGACCGATTCGGGCGCTGTCCGCACCCTTGGAATCACTACTTGCTCGGCCCTTTCGCTTTACCTGGCCGTCACTTCTATCAGGTCATACTTGAACCTCCATGACCTGGCCAAGTTACTTCCCAACCTAGCTCACCTGTCATCGAGCAAGCTTTCTGTCTATCTCCCTCATGGCGGCTTTGTCAACGGAGTTGCCGCCACTGCCTGTGTCTGTGCTATACTAGGTGGTGTGGTCGGATCCCGTCTTTCGAAGCTCACTGAGATTGACTCGGGGTTCACAAAATATCCCCCTCGCATCAAAAGAAGCACCATCCTCAAGCAAGACCCTCACCTTACTCCGGGATTCCTTCAGCCAAAGGAATACAGGACTCTGCCCCTGGTTGCAAAGAACCTTCTGGCTCCTAATGTCTATCGCTTCGTCTTCCAGCTCCCTCATAAGACCGATGTCATTGGTTTACCCATTGGTCAACACGTTGCCATCAAAGCAACAATCAATGGCCAATCCGTGGCCCGGTCATACACTCCAACGTCAAACAATCTCGATCTAGGCAAATTGGAGCTTGTGATCAAGTGCTACCCAGACGGGCTGCTCACCGGACAGTACCTTGCCAATCTCAAGATTGGCGATAAGGTCCTATTCCGGGGCCCTAAGGGCGCGATGCGATACAAAAAGGGTCTGTGTAAGAAACTGGGAATGATTGCTGGAGGCACTGGTATTACACCCATGTACCAGCTTATTCGTGCAATCTGTGAAGACGAGACAGACACTACTGAAATTTCGCTGATTTACGCCAACCGCTCCGAAGAAGATATTCTTTTGCGGGACGAGTTGGATGCATTTGCCTCCTCGTGTCCGGGGACGCTTAAGATCTGGTACATGTTGGACCATCCACCTAAGAACTGGCGGTATGGCAAGGGCTATGTCACGCCTGAGGTCATGCGTGAAAGTCTCCCTGGGCCGTCGCAGGATAGCAAAGTCATGCTTTGTGGCCCTCCTGGCATGGTCAACGCAGCAAAGAAGGGATTAGTTGGTCTGGGATTCCAGGCCCCGGGGGCAGTGTCCAAAATGACAGACCAACTTTTCTCTTTCTAAATTTCTGCCTTCTACCTAGACTTTTTTGCCTTTGTTTTCCTTTTATTTTCTTTGGTTCGGAGTAATTTCGATTGTGTTATTAGAGATCTTTAGTCTAGCACTGTCTTTCGCATAGTATCATTTACGCGCTTTATTTATTAGCCCTATTCGTAAATCTGTGAGTTTGACCAAACACTATAACATATGTTGCAACAGAAATTATTAATTTCTTTCTCTCTTTTTCCTTTTCGTTTCTGTTGCAATTTATAGTCTCATCGCCTGCTCTATGCCAGGACTCATAAGCGATGGTGCAGCCTTATAGTCAAATCTAATCACTAGCCTCAGGCAGGCGGCATTTCACCTAACTAAAGCGTTGATGTATAGGCCACTCAAATGATATGACTGTTCGAGAGCGAACGATGGGCTCACGTTATCCCAAGGAGTCCAGGATAGCTTATTGTCAATCCTTACCGTGAAGAGCATTAGTGTTAACAGTGGGACCACTGATCCAGGACCGCGACACAAACCCCAGTGTCTTCCGAGGAATACTGGTTCCACTTACCGACTTGTCCGAGGTACCGTAAAGGTCTCACGCCGCAAAGCGTACGGGATGCGGAGATGGATTGCAGCAGGGTTCTGACCAATCGGAATACATGCCATCCTTCCTCCTCAGGGATATGGTCTCATAATGAGGAACATCTTACCTGGAGGTCTATCAGCGGCTGTTGCGGCAAGTGTAAAGATAACCATAATGCAGATACTGTAGCCCCGGCGGATTGATCGTCCCAGGGACCGAGGACAATTGGAAACTGCCCTATAGAAAAAGTATCCTCGGATTTCTAGGAAGCCACGGATAGTTCGGTTCGCCGCCATCTATCCAGATTCCAACATTGCGCGGCCCGAAATCATCCCTGCTGCAGCTGTAGCAAAGGATACTCCGTGCCGAAATACTGCATGCATTCTAAAAACTACATAAACCCAGACGACCATGCGAATCTACAACTGCCAGGTAACTGACGCTGTTTTGGTACATACTACTTCATATAATCCGTCGGAACTTGTGACAAGTTCTATTAAAGTCAGATAAATTTACACATCATCTTTGCGAAAATGAGCCCAAATTGGCAGCCACCTAAGGACTACCGCGAACGTCCTGTTGTCGTCCTTGGCGCAGGAGTCTTAGGACGTCGAGTCGGTATGTAAATACGTCCAAGTTGGTTCGCAATCCATTGCATTAACAGCCTTCGCAGCTTGCATTTGGGCATCAGCAGGATACGATGTCTATGTCCGTGATCCGAGCCCGGAACAGCGCGCAGACTGCGTCGCCTATGTGAACCAACATGTCGCCTCGTACGCAGAGCACACGGGAGCGGAACCCGGCGAAATCGCAGCATTTGAGGATTTGGCGCAGGCAATCAGCAATGCCTGGCTCGTTATCGAGGCTGTTCCAGAGAAAATCCAACTGAAGATTGATACTTTCGCTCAGCTCGACAAGCTTGCTCCGAGGGACTGTATTTTGGCATCCAATTCATCCTCCTACAAGTCCTCGGAGATGCTTGAGAAGGTGTCAGATGAAACCAAGCCTCGTATCCTGAACATGCATTACTACATGCCTCCACAGGTGATGGTTGTAGAACTGATGACGGATGGCTTTACCGAGCCATCCATCCTTCAGTTCATGACCGAGCGCTCGAAGGAAGCAGGTACCAAGCCATACACTGCAAGAAAGGAGTCTACTGGGTTTATTTTCAACCGCCTATGGGCGGCCGTCAAGCGGGAGTGTCTAACGATCCTAGCCGAGGACGTTTCTACGCCTAGCGAGATTGACTCGATATGGGCAGATATGTTTCTCAAGGGATCGGTTCTGCCTTGCAAGGGCATAGACAGTATGTAATTCCCTTTACCTCTCTGCCTCCCCAGTTGCACTCTTCGCTCTACTGCTTTTTTCGAATCGTAGCATGAATTTCTCGCGGTCTTCGGGTTTAATTCTGACCATACTATCTCTATAGGCGTCGGTCTGGACACCGTGGCCTTCATCGAGAAGCACTACATCGCCGAGCGAGGCCTCTCAGCTGACAAAACCGTCGACTTTCTCCAAAAGAACTACCTGGACCAAGGCAAGCTCGGGGCCAAGTGCCCCGAGGGCGGCCTTTACCCACCCACAGAAATCGCTAAACCTGATATCGAGAGCCCCAGTCTCCTAGTTCTTGATATTGGATTGTCATCGAAAGAACCGAGCTTCAAAGCAGGCGAAATTCTTCAGGTCTCACTGGATGGGAATGTGCAGAAAGTCATTGCTACGGGGCAAGCTCTCCCGGATGGGATTGCTGTAGACCCCAGCAACAAGCGCATCTTCTGGACCAACATGGGCATTCCTGGAAAGGACGATGGGGCTGTGTTCTCGGCCAACTTGGATGGAACTGATATCCAAACTGTTGTCGCGCCAGGGACCATCAACACTCCCAAACAGTTGGCACTGGACCTAACGTCGAAGAAAGTCTACTTCTGTGACCGTGAGGGGCTCCGTGTTATTCGTTGTAATTACGATGGTTCGGAGTTTGAGGTCTTGGTTCAAGCTGGGGACCCCAGCAATGCCGTCGAATCTCAAGATGCCCTGAACTGGTGTGTTGGTATTACTGTAGCCCCAAGACTCGGCAAGTTCTACTGGACCCAAAAAGGCCCATCTAAGGGCGGACAGGGGAGGATTTTCTCCGCCAGCATCACGACACCGCAAGGACAGTCCGTGTCTACTAGAGATGACATCCAGATCATCTTGAGGGGACTTCCGGAACCGATTGACCTGGAGATTGACGAAGACACTCGCACGCTTTACTGGACAGACCGTGGGGAACTCCCGTTCGGAAACTCCTTGAACCGACTTTGCCTCGATCACTTCGGCTTTCCCCTGCCTAGCCCGTCCCGTCTGGGATACGAAGTGCTCAACAGGAATCTGAACGAAGCCATTGGCTTGAAATTGGACCTTTCCAAAAACAGCATCTATTTGACCGATCTTGGTGGTAATCTCTATCGTTGCAACCATGACGGAAAACACAGGGTCAAGTTGCTATCCGACGAAAATAGGGCATTGACGGGGCTTGCATTTGCCTGATTGCCAGGTTTGTCAAAGTGTCCGCGGAAGGTGATCTCTGATTTGGGCTTCAAATATTAGCCTTCTTAGGTAATAATAGATATAGTGAAACCAGATACATAATGGATATATACATTGCAGGCTCAGTGATATATCTAGAACAGGGCAACAGAGTAAATGCATGGGCAAGCCACAGAGTTAGGCTATCAGACAGGTACATAGATAAGAAAAAGACACAGCTCGAAGGTCAGGAACAGGATCAAGGTCAGTATTTGAGAATAATCGGTCAATTAGGCAGTCAGGGCAGGGGACCGTGATAGGAGTTTAGTTAAGGCATAGATCATTTCTTTATATTTGAAGCCATCGTCAAGGTAATAGCCAATATTTTCAAGAATGGAAAGGTTATTGTTGCTTGTTATAGCACCTAGAGATAATACAATCGTTTTGCATGTTGATTTTAGCTCAGATTTTAAATTGTAGCCTTTCAACTAATCCATGAGCAGCTGCCGAAGTGTAAATCATGATTGCTCAAATAATGACAGCTGCAGCGTCAATCATCAGAGTAGATCTACAGAAGTATACTACCTTATTCCAATGGTGGGATTCAAAAATCCAAAGAAAGCGACCGGCCAGCCTATAAAGCTACCCTATTAGTCCCTGTTTTTAGACCTGCCACTTGCACTGTGAACGTGGCAGTCTTGGTTCTGCGAAGCTGAGCTCTATCTGTTACTCGTCTCATTTGCAAGCCCACCATATTTGCACCACGAACGCAGCTAGGTGGCAAGTACCAATCAGGGAAGAGGAAAGAGCGTAATAGCTCTTATCAACGGAGTGCCTACGAAGCTGTGCAACACAGCGCAGCAGTATCAGCTAAGTTTTGCAGCCGCCGGATAAGGGAACGGCTAGGAAGCGAATCCAGGCACAAATGCCACTATTGGCCTCGCCGAGGTTCAAAGTTCTCCCTGGTGAAGTGGTACATGTAAGGTCTAGAAAACCTATATAGCGAGAGTAGATACCTGAATATTGCCGTTAGACACAACAAGTTAGCGCATGAATTCAGTTAAACCACCAACTAACTGAGGTTATGACGACACAAGGGACCACAGGTTTCTGTTAAACTAACCTCTTTGATCCAGAACACAGCTCCCAACCTGTAGCCACGGATACACCGGGCATATCATTCTCCCGCATCGTCTATAAATTTTGTGAGAATGAACGAAACTAACAAAATAGAGTTACTGCGTCTACTCTGATTACACTTACCTTGTGCAACAGACATCAAAGACGCGTCCAAAACAAAGGCCCCGAACTTGTACCAGAAGCGACGATCAAGTAAAATACATCTAACCGCAAGTCATCTTCCAATGTACTCCAAAGTATTTCTCTTTCGACGGGCCATTAATGAAGAAATTGAATGTAATTGGGTTCTTTTCACTTGAGAGCGACTGACCGAGACTGCTAGATGAGGGAGCCTTTTGCAAGTTTAAGTAGTCTTAATGCATTGTCTTTCAATTTCAGTGCTTTAGTTTACAAAGCAGTCAGTGAGTCTGTCAAGGGTGTTCGAGGTTCTGGAGCCCAGCAAGGATCCCAAGAGCCAGTTTGGGTTTTCTTAGATCTACGATTCCTCTATACTACCATGCGTAAGCTATGATAACATTGTGTGATTTCCGTACGAATTTTTGATATGACGTCTACTGACACATGTACTACGTATCGACTATCATGCCAGCTATGTCTACAGGTTGCTTGGACAAGAAAGAATAGGGCTCTATGTAAGGAATTTACCCCGATTAGAATGAATCTGTTATGTCTTTATACTGTAGATAACAAACCTTCCAGACCAGGATAGCCACAAATAATCAACACTACGTCCTAATTTTCGAGTCTTATTCTTTTAATCAGTATCATTGATCCTCAGTAGTATGCCTTTTGATGAGGAAACATTGGCATGTCATTCTACTATGTAGGTATTTAGGATCAAAACTCAGAAAATATCTATCAGCTGTTTGATGTTCCGAGGATTCTTGACTCTTAGGATATCCAGGGTTCCTCCCATGAACATCTGGGCGTGTGCTGTCTTTTGACGGAGAAAACCCAGAAAAAAGTTTGCGATGTTGGTACAGCGCGGTAGTACGGCATTTCCTACAGGAGAAAAGGTCGTGGTCATCAGAAAGAAAAATAGCTTCCCTTATTCGTCATTTTCTTGATGGCAATGCTGGGTTTTTTGGGGAGTGTGGCGGGCAAAAGTGGACTAGGAGTGGAAAAACGGGAAAGGGGGAGATCGCTAGCTGGGGTGCAGTTTATTGAGGTTACTCACTCAGGGCACTCAGTCTTCCGCTCATCCCGTGCTCAGGTCTACTCAGCGAGCAAAAAGCGGCGAGGGGTGAGCACCAAAACGGAAAGGGAAAGCTGTCAACCTGGCTAGAAAATCAATTGAAGTACATATGTAACTGCTCTCTCTCTCCCCATCGACGAATATCGCAGCCTTCCAAAACTGATCACGACACAAGACCCTGACAGGTGAAAATGGCCACCAAACTGACCAACACTTCAGCGGTGAGGTCCCTCGAGAGCCCTCCTCTCCAGAAAACCCTTGTTGAAGCAAAAGAAAATATCTGGATTTGATCACCTGATTAATCGGACTCGACACATCTAGCAGATCTAGCTCGGAGCAGCTAGAGAACGGCATCCATCTTGATTGCGAGCTCGTAAATACCAGAAGGCGATCCGACCGGACACGACCGGACATTTGGATCGGTAAGAGTCGCAACTCTGGAATCTGGAATGAGAGCTCTGCGCTCGACCAGTATCCCAGTACGGACGGGATTCGCACCCTGCTATTTGCAGGTGTCACCACCGATCAGTGCATTGGCGCCCATGCTCAAGATTTTGATACTATCATGCTGAAGTGTGGCTGTGAAGCTGACAATTCGCCGTATGCGGAAGCAATTTGCGAGTTCAAGACTGGGGCTTTTTAACCAGCTGCAAGGCCATTGTGAAGGCAGCGGGACTAGATTGCTATGTTAGAAGTGCCTGTTATAGAAGTTATGCAAAGCCAAGGTTGTGACACTGAGTCTTTCATCCCTCCACTGTTAGAAGTAGTCAGAATTCAGAAATACTCGCCAGACCAGGTGGAACCCGAATCCTACCGACGTCGCAAATGCGGGGAAGACCGGTTTGTTTGTCGCAAAAAGGCAGACAATTCCGCAGGAGGATCTCGTTCAGTCCCTATGACGTCTTATGTCTGATAAAGCAGATAAAAAGCGTATTTTCACTCTCCATGGCGGACGTGATTTCCCTCCTTTCTAACACAGCGTTTCATGAAGAGCTGCCCCAAACAATACCACCCATAAGCCTGTATCGTGAAAGCTACTCGAAGGTGTAACATATTAAAGACCACCGCCTGGGTCTGTCCATTTATTCGATACCTCATAATGGCGAGCACAGAGTCCCAAATCCGATCCCTCCCTGTGGAGGACCTCTATTCGCGGTGGGGAGCTGGCTACAACCAAGGTCGCGTCAACAATCTCCAGGGTCTCGACGATGTTCAGCTCGAGACGTTTCTACCGAAGTACATCTCGCTATTGAAAAGTGCCTTCCCCGAGCCTCTCAGAGTGGTCGACTTCGGCTGTGGCACCGGACGCAACACCTTCAAGTTAGCGACCGTGCTACCTGGCTCCGAGATTGTCGGTCTCGACGCGACAAAGAGTCTTCTAGATGTCGCTGAAAAGCAGTCACAGGATCTATTCGCCACCACTCCAGCCGAACGCAGGGCCAAGACTGTATCTTTCGAGGTTTATAACCCGCTAAAAGAGGGTTCCCGAATCCCACCTTCCGCTGAACAAGCCCGGGGAATCATCTGTACGCTGGTGCTTGTGCACTTGGAGTTGCCTGGATTCTTCAAGATGTGTGACGACATGCTCGTTCCAGGTGGATACTTGCTCATCACCAATACACACTCGGACCTGGCGAAGATATCGCACGGCAGCTTTCTAGACCCCGAGACCGGGGAACGTCTCTGGAGCGACGATCACATACACACCATTGATGACGTGAAGGATGAGGGAGGGAAATGGGGATTCGAGTTATTGGAGATACAGGAGGGTATCCCGGAAGACCCAAACATGGTTGGAGCAATGCGTGGACACTGGGAGGGCGTTAAATGTTGGGCTGGCTTCATCTTACGGAAGTCACCAAAAACACTGTAACGCATTGAATCTCGATTCGGTTGGATGAAGCGCCATATTAAGGCCCGCAATCCCCAGGCTCGAACGGAAGGTAGAATATTGATTGATTGATTGACAATGTGCTTATAACGGCAATTGAAAACGAAAGTAAACTGAAAGTCAAACTCTCAGAAGGCTTTGCCTCTCGCCTTTGATGCTGTATATCTGTCCTTGATTTGTTCTAACCCTTGTGAGGTTCGAGTCCGCTTGATTTTGCCCTTCATGAGGTAAAAGCAATTTCCGTCGACCGTCTTCCAAAATCCCTACATCAGCCAGAAAATCACGTTTTCCAGCGGAGTCAAGTCGTAAATTTCCCCAGAGAAGTCTGTCGTGTCAAAGTGCAGCTTATCCCACCGACTGGCACGCCAAGTAAACCATGGTGGCCAAATTATGTCCAGAGTGAGGTCTCATGGCAAAGAGTGCTTGAAAAAATGGAAGGATACAGAGATACAGTTTCCCCAATGTTCATTTTTCCTAAGAGGCCGCAGTGTAGCCTCCTGATCCCAGAGCAGCTATTGTACCGACTATCCTTCTGTTTCTTGTTCGCGCCCAGTATTTTTGTTTGAAATGACATCTAACCATTCCGTCATGCTTATATCTTTGAAGGTCCCGCGGCGCTGTGGGCTTCCACATTTTGGTTGTTGTTCTCTGCATTTTCTGCGACGGCGAGTTGGTAATGTATGGCCGGTCGCTTGATCCTTGCCCTATTTCTCCAAGTAGACAGGCATTTGGAAATTCCCACAGCAAATATATCGTTGGCAAGATTTGAGCCGATAATGTATGGCTTCATCAATAGCCATGGCGAGAATATCTTCCCATTCGGTCTCCAGTTCTGATTGTCAATGCGCCCTTCGCATCTGTCAACGCTAAATATGATGTTGAATGACCCCAATATTTGATTTTCGGATGATGGTTTGTGAGCCATGGATGAATCCGTGCCCGTTCCTCGCCGCATAGCATAAGTGAGTCTCCAAGCCAATAGGTAACGGTTCCCGTTGTAGTCTGATAGAACAGGATTGCAACGAGATCATCTGTCTCTGAGAAGGCGACAGGCAAACGATAGCCAAAGCAGATGATACAGGGGCTGCATGCTTGTTTATTGTTTCGTAGGCTGAACGACACAAAGGGAGATGGATTCGTCTTCCTCTCTCTGATGCTGGAGAGCCTCAGTCACCCTCATAAGCAGGGGGTTTTCTTTCCTGATAGCCCATGGTATTCGACCGTTGGTGATCCCAGTATATCCCGCTTGTTTGAGTGACAAATACATAAGAGGGTAAAAGTCAGCAAGACTTAAATCCACTGCAAACCACCGTGAATGATAGTCATACCGGTAATCGCCCAGATGATGCCGTTGTGGGGGAGTGGGCCCTCTCTGATGAGTTGCAAACGAAAGCAGTCATACTGCATAAGGGGTTGAAGACGGACCCCATACTTTCACTCATATCCCCAACAGCGTTGTCAACAGAATGATCGGATTTCGACGAGTGTGAAAGATGGGAAGACCTTATAGAATTAATGGAGAAACGAGTGAAGCAGGTCAAAAAGTTCTGACTGCAACAGGTTACGATATGCATTCAGCTCGCAACGGAATTGATTCAGGTCTCGTGTGGTGCCAGACGTGAATTTGGCTTCAGGATACGCAAATTCACGTAAATGGCAGATGGCCTACGCAGTCCTTTCGACAATTTTTTCTTGGGGATTGAGCAAGCCCCTTCTTATTCACCGAGGCGAGGTGGTGAAAAACGAGGATTCAAAAACCTCAAATCATGTTGCAGTAGATTTGAAACTTATATATCTAGTTGAGAAGTTGAGAAAAAATGTCTGATGTTCTATAGAATGAAAGCCTAAAGAAGAAACAAAGCAAACAAGAAAAGAAAAGCAAAACCAAGAACTGGAAATTTTGCCGAATGCAGAAAAGGTGATGTCAAACTGGGTATCAGAGCTCCGTGAAGATAACGGTTTCTAACGTGAATGCATCAATATCTACAAGGCTTCAATATTAACGCAATCCTTCGTGGTGGGTGGGACCCTCCACTTTCTCGGTGGATCTGACGGTCTCTTCGTCACTGCCGATGCCAAAGTAGCGCGCCAATTCACGATCAAGATCCTGTCCCACCAGATGAGGCATTTGAGCACTCTGTTTCACTGGCGAGATACCCTGTGCACTGGCGCTGGCAAATACGACGTCCAATTCCTCCAAGGTGCGACCCTTTGTTTCAGGGAAGAAGAAATAGACGCAGGGAATCAGGGCGGCGTTGAAGACAGCAAAGATGATGTAGGTTTGGTAGCCTAGGTTGGCGAAGGCAGGAGGCGTAATCATGACGATCAGGAAGTTGGACATCCAGTTCGAGCTGGTGGACAAGGCATTGGCTTGGATGCGGATCCGGAGATTGGTGATTTCCGCTGGATATAGCCAGGTCATACCAAGCCAGCCGATGGCGAAGAAAGAATTGAAAACAAATAGGAAGACAGTAGCTGTAATGCCGTAGCGTGTCTCGAGCTGGGGAGCGCCGTTGTCCAGTGTAGTACCGGTGGACACCGTGCCCGCGAGAATGGACATGGAAGTCATCATGCCAAATGCCCCGATCATCATCAACTTCCGGCGACCGGTTCGTTCGATGAGCGGCAGCGCTACTAAGGAGGCTAGGAAGTACTCAGTCCCGTTACAGGCAGCAAGTAATCGAGCCATATCGGGTCCGAAGCCGAGGGAGTTCTCGAACAAGAACGTGGCGTAGTATGTGATCAGGTTGATTCCGCAGATCTGTTGGAAGAATTGCGCCACCATGGCTAGTGCTGCTCGACGGCAGTTCTGTGAGGGTCCGTTGGTGAGCAATTCCCTATACCGGAAGGGACCGTCTCGACTCTGGGCTTCTAAGGCGTCTTTGATGTTGCGTAGTTCCTCCTCGACGGCCGGGTCGTCCTCTGGCTTGTCTACTAGACGAGCGGTCACGTCGCGGGCTTCAGTGTGACGACCCTTCATGATCAACCATCGGGGAGAGTCGGGGAGATAGAGTAGACCGATCATAACGATGATCGTGAAGAACGACTGGAACATCAGAGGGAAGCGCCACCTAACCGAGCCCTCCAAGAAGTAGAAGCCGTAGTCCACCCAGTAGGCGATCATGATACCGGCGGAAATCAGGGCACCCGACAGCATGATCAGAACGCCACGTTGGTGAGGGCGAGCGCATTCGCTCTGCCATGTTGGAATAGCTGGTTAAAATAATTAGTATTGGCTGCGTGAGATATGTTGTGAGGAAGGGAGAGCGCACTGGAAGTAACCATGCCGTTCCCAATGCCGCCAACAACACGGCCAGCAACAAACAACCCGTACTCGAAGCAAGCCACCTGCATGATAGTTCCAATGATCATGATCAAAGATCCCCAGAAAGTGGACGACTTCCGGCCCCATTTCTCTCCATACGCCAGAATTACCAGCGAGCCTAGCCAGCACCCAATCTGATAGATGGCGACTCCAGCCGCCTGGGTATTGGCATCTCCTTTGCAATGATCGGGATGAGGAATGGTGTTTTCCGGGTTATCCAGCCAGCAGAGGTCGTTAGATTTCTCTCGTGGGGTCATGAGAGATAGGGTCTCTTGGAATGAGTCTAGAGTCAGGAGAGCGCTGAGTACGCCCTGGTCATATCCGAACATGAGGAAACCACAGCTGGCAATGAATCCAATAGACCAGTTCAGTGTCCTGCCAGCCAAGGCTTTGCCACGGTACTTCCATTCCGGGAGCTCTTGCATCCATCCAAACCACTTGTCCATTGCACTACCACTTCTGGAACGCCGATGCTCATATTTCATACGCTCCTTCTTACTGGCATTGCGTGTTGGGGAAGAATCGGACGACTGATCTTGCAGGTGCTGCGAGTGGGGAAAGAGGTCTCCTCCACTTTTCACGTTCACAGATGAATTCGACATGGTGAAATAAACGCCGTGTCTGTCTTGGTGGTGTTCAGCGAGAAACAAAAACCAGCTTTTACCCCAGATCGAGAGCAACTTCATCTGGGGTAAAGGGGCCCATATTTATACACCGACGATCAAGGCTCGACGGCCTGCCATGTACCACTCCATGGACTTTGGAGGAGTGCATGGCAGACAGATTCTCTCTTGCTTGGCTCCAATCCCCCAAACGCAACTTCATACTCCATAGTTCAAGTCGACGACAGCCGAGATGGTTCCCGAGCGCCAAGACTTACCGACCGGGTTCCGCCATGACAGACTTGGCGCTGAGGGCGCGGGTTGGCCGCATTGGGAAGTCCGAGCGGCAGCCAAGGCTTGGCCCGCACCCCACCAGTCCCCCAGCCCTGCGCGGAACTTCGCTCGGGCTGAAGAACGCTGGCACGGCCGATGTCATTTTACCTGTTTTCAAGCCGACCGAGCGCGCGGCATACGTGGTGCATTTCATGAATATTCTCGGAAATTTGCTCATTTCCAGCGTTTGGCTACCCTCCAAGAGCGCCCGGGGGTTCCGTATGGCCGCCCGAGGGACACCACCCCGGGCATTGCCGAATGGCCATACCACATGGCGCGTTTCTCACGCGACTTAATATCTCCAAGTAAATATGCTGGATACGGTCTGGATATCGACGGACGTATACACGAGAGTCCACGGGAGACAGACCGCACTAGTGATTTTCTCTGGTCGCTGCTCAGTTGCTGCCTTGGAAACATTGTCACCTCTCAAAGGGGATGGGCTATATCTTCCGAGAACCTGCTCTTTGGAAAGATCTTCCCTCAATCGCATTAGCGCTCTCTATCATCAAATCAACATCTTACGATCTGCTCACTCGGCTGATTATGATACAGTGTAGCCAAGTCTCGGCATCCTTGCACGAGGAGCAATACGCGGCCGTGTTAAACACCAATGGTATTACTTGTTGTTTGACTGCAGCTCGTAAGCAAGCGACTACTCTGGATGTGTCGAACGCGTGCAATTGTATGACTCGAATAAAGGCAAATGCTGTCGCGTACAATTCTCGCTCCGCATGAGGCTTGGAATCCGCCGAACCGTCACTCGTATGCCTACCACACCTTCATTGACCTACGCAGCAGATCCTGTACTGATTTGGAGTAGCACTATTGACTCTGATGTCATCTGTCGTGGTATCCATTCCGGGAATAAACACCTAGTAGATCCTTCTCCTAGCGCGTATAGCCTTCTGGCCCGAAATCTACACCCCATTCACACGTGCTGGGAAACCACCTGTCGGGTATGAGACGATCCTGTCTATTCTTATTTTCTTATTTGAATTTTTTCCCTGGATTTGTAACTAGATGCATTCTAGTAATACCACGAAAACCGATATAATCGACGTTTCAATGATATCTCTTTAGTAAACTGTGACTGTGCGGCCTACATCGCCCCCAAGGCCCACTTCCTACAGTTCCTTATTATGCGGGATATTATAATTATGCGCCAATTTTTATATTTTCTCCATGACTCGATATACGCTTTTCCTGGGCCCCATGGTCTGTGGCGTGGTCATCGGGCTTACCACTGCCTGAGCGCTTGACGTCTTGGTGGACAGCTCTCTCCTTTCTTACTCTAGGACAGCCGAGCTTCTACATAGCCAACCGGCCAGTCATTGCTTCTATTCATATTCGGGGTAGGCATTATATGTCCGCTCTGCCCCTTTTTCTTCCCTTTCAAACACCCAATCATCGTAGCTCACCCCAGCATGCTGATCCATCTTCTCACACGATCGGTAAATATGTATTACCATTCTAGGTCGAGTAAGGAACTCCACTGTCTTCACTATGAGCTATCGATACTCATGTACTAAGTACAGCCTAAATCATGCTAACAGTATATATTCCAAAACCTCAGAGCTGTTCGAGAACTGGCGTTTGCAGAGCTCTGCTGCCCAGGTCTCTTGGACCACTCGAATCATGAATTTCCTCATCATTCGTGCATCTTTTCGTGTGCCTTTAGTAGCTACATGTTTCTTGGCTGTGTATATCTTAGGACAATATATCATCTCAGGGTATATCTCATAGGGCTTGCCTTATTTAGCATTGGCCTCCTTCCACCGAGATCCCGGCCCGCCGCTATACAGGGAACCCGTTGTCGCAAACGTAAGAGTCTGGCATTTTGATACCCTGGCATTTTCCTACCACGCATTTTGTATAACCTCACATACGTTGGGAGACACTGTTTTCATCCGTAATAGTGAAACGGGTTCACTGCGAGATCATCTTCTCACGATGCAAATTGGGTTCATTGCTAGTTTCATGACTTGATTGAATCCCTGCTTCAAATATCTAGTCAATGGCGCATAATCACACACGCTTATCGGACTTGTTCTATTTATCATAAGTTCTTGAACTCGATGTTTGCCAAACTTGGCCAAGCCAGGACAAGTATCACTAGGAAGAAGGTTCGAGAAGCGCGACAATAAACATCTTCAAGCAGTGATAAGCGAACAGTATCGGTTCCAGTATATGTGGCCGATTGACCCATTAAGAACCCTAGAAAAATTAATACCAACAACAGAATATCGCGAAATGGATGAAGAATGTTTTTTTACCAATACAGTCTAGATTGACCATACTTTGTCCCGCTTATATTGAAGTGTTTACGAGGTAGATCACCAAGGTTAATCGATCAATTCTCCGCGGCCCCACGCACTAGATCAATGCTCGACCAACAACCATCAGGAAATTACATTTAGGCTACCGTCAAATGGCCTGAAAAAAAAATCGAAGCAAGCAGCGGAATGCAAGAAAATTGTGAGGATTTGACACACCAAGAAATATTCGAACGGCAATAGTTGCCGATTCATCCTGACTAGTAAATGGCAAACGCACTAAACATTTCCACTTCGTACTCATAACGGAGACTGTGGCTAGTGCTCCCTTAATTTACATCTAGGCAACGTGATTATTGATTAACGACCGTGGATATCGACGGATTCGCCGAGTGATGATCCTGCGTTCAACTAGTTTCCCATGCCTTTGTTACTATATCAGAATGGAAAATGGGATACTATGGTTTAAAAAGCACAGACAGATGAGCATCGTAAATACCATTCCTTATCCAGCTACTTAGAATATTGAACCCTTGCTCTTTTTTTGATGCGAAATTGAATCAAAACATTGACAAGCACGACAGTCAATCTTATTGTCCACATACATCATGCCGTCAGCATTAGAACCCCGGGATTGGAGTTTTTCTCTATTTGCATGCTGCTCTCCTATTGGTATATGTAAGCTCGCCTCTTCTCATGGACTGAAATTTCTGGTCTTCCTCCCTGTGAGAATACCGCTAATCAATCATACGACCAGGTCTACGCAGCTGGCTCTGTCCCTGCGTACAATATGGAAAAACCCAAGCCCGGCTTAAGGACCCTTACAAACCATCTTACAGTTGCTGTAATTCAGATGTATGTACCCTCTAAGCCTAACATACGGAACTATTGTGACTTCAGTGGTACTGATACTGACGACTGTTCGTACAGTGTATAATCTGGACAATAAGCAACCTCCTTCTCGGCTGTGGTTGTCTTCAATTGTGCAAACGGAGGGCTATGGTAAGCAAGTTGAACATCAAATCTTCTTGCTGCGGAGATTGCGTTGCAGCCTGCTTTTGTCCGTGTTGCGCCTTGGTGCAGGAAGGGAAGGAGGCGGATCGGTATGTCCGGTCCATTCAAGAAGGGTATCAGCAGACGTTTCCTATGACATATCCACGAAGATAATCGGCATGAGTTGTTATATTTCTGTACCGATAATTCTAACAAATAATTGATTTTTCGTATTCGTTCTATTCGTTCATTTTTTATTGTAAAATTTTGGTAAATCTTTCAAGTACTTGAAGTATTCGTATTATTCTCAAGCCCACCGCATAAACCGTACACTGTGATAGGAAAACAAGGCACATCCATTGCATTAACATCTTATGTCAATGACAAGATAAAATTCGCACCATTCCATAACTTAAAGCATGCCTTCCTAAAAGGGACCTCTGCAAATTAGCTAGTTTCAAGCATCCGCTAGCCCTAGTAAAAACTCCACCTGCGGCCCACGCCCTACGCCCTGTTGTCTACCATCCGAATTATTCACCGGTACATGTGGCGTAGCCGTATTCCTCGAGAATTTTGAGAATTTTCCTGATGCCTAGTCCTATATGTCTTGGCAAGAGGGCGGGCTACAAAAAAACACGCTATTTGGCACTAGAGGACTATCGGACGGAATATCCCGACTTGCCATATTAATCGAGAGGGCTATGGAAGGATCTATGAATGATCTTTTTTGTATAAGCTAACCCAAAGCATACCATTCATCCATGCCAATGGGTGGTAATATCCTACCCTGGTCTGTAGTGGAATTTAGGTGCATATGGAAAAGTTGAAGCCTGGTTTCATACCCACTATGTCTCAGTGAGATCTATTGCATTGAGGACCTACGGTAGACTCGGTTCACTTTTATAAGATAGAAATGCAAACCCATCTTTCCGCGATGTAGCAGCTTTTGCCCGTACATTCTTTTCCTTTGTCATAGAGTTGGGGCAGCATTTCTTCCAAAATGAAACCTTCTTTCTTCCTCAATGCCATCGCACTGGCTGGTGCTTTCTCTGGTGGGTTGAATCCCTATAATGAAGAATCGTGCAAATTCTAACTGGGATATTTTGAATCGAAGGTGTCTCATCGTTGCTCGGAGATGATCATATATCTGTTGAGCAGCGCTCTCTTCCCAATGCCCCGGATGGCTATACTCCTACCGAAGTCGAATGCCCATCCAGCCGCCCCAGTGTTCGAAGTGCAGCAAAGCTCTCATCCCACGAAACAGAATGGCTCACCCAGCGTCGGAAGAAAACCTTTGACGCCATGAAAGACTTTTTCGGCCACGTCCAGATCAAAGAATTCGACGCACTGTCCTATCTCGAAAAGGCCGGGCATGATATGGATAATGTGCCAAACGTCGGCATTGCTGTTTCCGGTGGAGGATACCGCGCTTTGATGAATGGCGCCGGTGGACTCAAAGCGTTTGACAGTAGGACTGATAACTCTACTTCGTCCGGGCATCTCGGAGGTTTGCTTCAATCTGCGACTTATTTGTCTGGTCTCAGTGGTGGGGGCTGGCTACTGGGCTCTCTCTACATGAACAATTTCACCACTGTTTCTTCCCTACAGAGGGATAAGGAGGGTGCTCCCTGGCAGCTTGAGCATTCAATTCTAAAAGGACCCGATGGCAGTGGCCCGCTCATGACGTCTACTTTGAAGTATCTGGAACAGATTCGAGATGCTGTGAAGGAAAAGGAGAAAGCTGGTTATCCGACTACTATCACTGACTATTGGTAAGTCTCTTCTATTTTATACATTAAATCTAGGCTAGGCTGCCATCTGCCTTGGAATATCCATCAATGCTAAAAGCACATTCCTCAAAGGGGTCGCGCGCTCGCATACCAGCTTATCCACGCATCCGAAGGAGGCATCGACTTCACTTGGTCTTCGATCGGCAAGTCACACAATTTCCAGGAAGCCAATATGCCCATGCCTATCCTTGTTGCTGACGGCCGTAATCCCGGAGAGCTCCATGTTGGCGGCAACGCCACTGTATACGAATTCAACCCTTGGGAGTTCGGCACGTTTGATCCCACTCTCTTCGGATTTGTGTCATTGGAGTATCTGGGATCGCGATACATCGGTGGCAAGCTACCGAGCAAAGAAAAATGTGTTCGGGGTTATGATAATGCGGGATTCATCATGGGGACTTCTTCCAGCCTGTTCAACCAGTTTCTGCTCCAAATTAATTCCACGGATATACCGGAGGCAGCCAGGGGTATTTTAACGGGCATCCTGGAGCTGGTTGACGATGAAGAAAAGGATATTGCCAACTACACCAACCCATTCTACCTCTATCCCGAGTCGAAGTCCCATTACGCCAAGTCAGAATTCCTCGCCGTGGTAGATGGGGGTGAAGATCTGCAGAACCTCCCTTTGCATCCACTCATCCAGCCTGAGCGCCACGTTGACGTGATTTTTGCTGTGGACTCATCGGCCGATAACAACAATTGGCCCGACGGAACTTCGCTTGTGGCCACTTACGAGCGAAGCCTGAATCAGAAGATTAACAACGGCACTGCATTCCCCGCGATTCCCGATCAAAACACGTTTATTAATCTTGGCCTCAACACACATCCGACCTTCTTTGGTTGCAACAGTTCCAACATCACCGCTGGAGACGCGCCTTTGATCGTCTACCTTCCCAACTCTCCTTATATGACCCACTCTAATGTTTCTACGTTCGACCGGAAGTATAGCAACACCCAACGGGATGCCATCATCATGAATGGGTACAATGTCGCTACCATGGGAAATTCGACTCGGGACTCGGATTGGTCAACATGCGTTGGATGCGCCGTGTTAAGCCGTTCTTTTGAGCGCACGAATACATCGGTGCCCAGCATCTGTGGTCAGTGTTTTAATCGCTACTGCTGGAATGGTACGACAGACAGCCGCAAGCCGGGTTCTTACAACCCGGAAATGGTCCTCAAAGAAGAGGATATCACTAACTCTGGTTCTGGGCTCAGCTACCCTTCTCAGTGGTTATCGACCATGTTGATGGCCATGGTGATTGCATTTGTATATTAGTTGGCTCTTACATTATTATCCTCAGGACTGCCAAAGTACCAATGCCCCTTTTATCCCAACATCGTGCGTTGCTTGCACATACCAGCCACGTCTCATAGGCGCCCCCCTCGTTCATCCCTCATACATTGTGTCTTTTCTTAATACATTCGCTGCATTCCTTTTCCTTTGTAATGTTTGATTTTGCTCTATTGATCTATCTTTCTTTTTTATCATTTGCTTCAACTCCCGTCATAATTCTCCCATTCCTTGTCTTGGTATTTTGCTTTTCTTCTTGCTCTTGGCTTATCCAATGTTCGCTATAGCAACTTAGCGCGAAAACTGAAGAGCAATATTATTTCCATCTTTTCTACCATTAACGCCTCTTTTTCAAGTCGGCTCATTTCCCTGACTTACTCTTAGATTGTGATATATAACGGCTACAGAAAAACATAACAATTATAATAATGGAAAAAAAAAAAACCAAAAAAAAAAAAAACCCAACTCTTTCTGTACACCGTTGGAGGAGGTACCAAAGTGTGGGACTATGGGTCAACTAGCGAAGTGGGGATTCACAAAGGACGAAACGAACACGAAATGCCCGATTTGGTTCTGAATATCTTCTTGCACATTTCTTTTCCAGGTTAATGGAGCAAATAAGCCCATGGCCCATTTTCGCAGCGATATAAAGTACGTGTCGTATCTCCGACACCTCAACGGGGTCCTCCTAAAATTCCCGAACGATCTCGAATCGCCATCAAAGAGGGGTAAACGAGACCGCCACTTACTCTGCAGCTACCCTACAATGCCTAACACTGCAGCTTTTCTTGTCAAGTATCCATGCTGGGGGGTGATAGGAGCTAAGAGAGGGGTGTGATCATGCTAACACTGCACAAATCACTCCGACCGCTGCGAAGCAGGGATGTTGATAGGAGAATTTACCCGTGCTTCATGCATGTCATCGACGATCGCAGCCAGACTTGGATGCTGCATGACTTGGGTCTCATTCCCGGATAGTTGAGCTTTCGATCAGAATTTGGATTATCTTACACATTTGCATCAGTTGTCATCCAAGTGCAATTTGACTGCTCCGACTGATCATGTCTCGCAGCTCTATCAAGGCCAGCGACAATGCCACTCCCGTGCCCTCTGAGGAACAAGATCAGCCAGATCTCATCTCAGCGGGATCGCAGCACCTGCAACGCCGATTGAGAGGTCGAGAGGTCCAGCTGTTCGCGGTTGGGGGAGCTATAGGTACATGTAAGTCAAATGCTCTTATTCGCGATTGGACAGTCTGCTGATATACGCAGCCCTGTTCGTGCAGATGGCTGCCGTTCTGCCCAAGGCTGGACCAGCGGGCTTGTTCCTCGGGTTTGTCGCCTACGCGAGTATTATTTTGAGTGTGAATCAATGCTTCGGTGAGACTTTGTAGAGATTTGAAAGAGTCCGGGATGAATGTTGGCAATTTTTCCAGCGGAAATGGTTTGCTACCTTCCGGTCCCCTCGCCTTTTGTCCGATTAGCAAGTCATTGGGTGGATGATGCCTTGAGTTTTGCGATGGGATGGAACTTTTTTCTCAATCTCGGTGAGTTCCGTCTAGTATTCAGGGATGAAAGTTGAAAATTTAGTCTTACTGTTACTGACGCTGTCAGCATTGGGAATTCCGTATGAGATTGTCGCAATCAATGTCCTGCTGACATACTGGACTGACAATGTCCCGGTGGCTGCTGTGGTAGTAGCATGTATTGTTCTATATGCGTATGGTCTTTTCCCACCGTATCCCCTATGTTTCATGTTAATTATGAGACGCAGGTTCCTCAATATCCTAACTGTGAGATACTTTGGCATATCCGAGTTCTATTTATCAATTTTGAAGATAATTCTCATGCTAGGCTTGATGATGTACACCTTCGTCACCATGATCGGCGGTAACTCGAGGCACGATGTATATGGATTTCGATATTGGCGGAACCCGGTTTGTGATCCCTGACAGAGCGTTGGACTGGGCTGATTGAGAACAGGGCGCATTTGTTTCGTATCTTGTCCCAGGAGATACTGGACGCTTCTGTGGAATTCTGGCTAGCATGGTGCAAGCATCGTTCACGTACGATCTAACGGAATCAGTTATAATCTATCACCGCTAATGAACTCCAGCATGGTCGGACCTGAGTACATCTCGATGGCAGCCGCAGAGGCCGAGCGACCTCGAACCGTCATGAAAAAGGCATATTCCGCGTTTGTCTGGCGATTGATGTTCTTCTTCATCGGCGGCGCTCTCTGCATGGGTATTGTTCTTCCATACGACGATCCCGTGCTTGCCGCAACCCTAGATGGCACCCGAGAGGGCAGTGGTACTGGAGCAGCGTGCGTACTCTTTCCCCTCTTTCTCTTTCTCTTGCGCATATTTCCATCCAAGCTAACAAAGAAGACAGGTCCCCCTACGTCATCTCCATGAACCACTTCAACATCCACGGCCTCCCCTCCCTCGTCAACGCCCTCATCATGACCTCCGTCTTCTCCGCCGGGAACAACCTCGTGTTCTCCGGCGCCCGCATTCTCCTCGGCATGGCCATCGAAGGCCAAGCCCCGGCCTTCCTGGCCCGCTGTAGCCGCGCCGGGCTCCCCTACTACGCCGTCGCCTGCACAATGGCCTTCTCGGCCCTCGGGTTCCTCCAAGTGAGCAACAGCTCCGCCACCGTCCTTAACTGGCTCGTCAGCATCATCACCGCCTGCTACCTACTCAACTACTTCGGCACGTGTATCACCTATTTGAATTATACCATGATTGGGTTCTTTGTGGTGGCGTTTGTGTTCTAGAAGGTGGTGCGTAGGTCGAAATATGTTTCGCCTAGGATGGCGGATTTAGGGCTCTATGGGTTGAACGCAGAGATTGATGCGTATGAGGCCTGTTTTGTGGCGAAGAAGAGAGGGAGGGTCGCAAGGGCTTTTAATGGGCTTTTTGAATGAATGTCCGCTGGCTTTGCATGAGTTCTGTTGTTTGGGATATAAATCTATTTCTAACTCTGTGTGTGGATCTGCGACTTATATTCACTCTTGATCTTAACTACAGGCACATTTTATACACCCAAGACTTCCTCACTCAGACCCCAACTCAAATTTCTTCACCGTAACCTGCCCCCCAAGCTCCTCCGTCGCATAGTTGAAAATTCCATACCGATATCCCAAAAAGAACGGCCAGTCGCTATTCAACGTCAACTCGCCGCCCAATTCAGTGAACGACGATCCGTCTGTGCTGTACGCAAACGACCCCTTCCGCTCAGTCCCAGGGGTGATATCGATCGTCGCGCGCAACCAAATCCCCTCCCCGGAGAAGCCAGCGCCCGCCTCCTCGCTGCCTTTCGATTTCGTGTTCCAGTTCGAATCCATCGACAATCCACTCGTCATGCTCACTCGAGACCCTCCCTCGTCGCGCCGAATCCCGATCCACGCGGACGTGTCCCGGAACAGCGACAGTCCGGCACGATCGCCGTCGCTCATCTTCGAGATATCGAGATGGATCGTGGCGCTGGACTTCGGGCCGGGAATCCGTCGTGTGAGGGTGTTTCGTGCGGAGTAGAGATCGTCTGTCATGGTTGCTGTTTTCAGAATCAGGCCGCCAGAGAGAGACCATTTCTCGTTGTCCGGATTGTGGTTCCATTCCCATTCTGCGCTGAGAGTTGACTCTTCGAATGTGTAAGAAGTTGGGATCGGGGTGATCGTTTTGTCGGTTGATACGAAAGGCAATGGATATGAAGAGCCCCAGGCGCCGTTGTCTAGTGTCACACTCGGCCAGCCGTCTTCGTCCCATTCCACCGGCGCGAGTACCGGAATGCGACCACCAGGATACGCGTCAATAAAGGCCATGTAGTACCAGTCTCCTGAGGGGGTGTCGACCAGGGCGCCTTGGTGTGGACTCCCTCCTCCCGCGACGGGGGCGTCGACTCCGATAACGACCTCGCGCAGCTCGTATGGACCAAAGGGCCCAGATATAGATTTCAGCACAAACTGGTCGCTTGCGGGACGCGTGAGCCAGATGTAATGGTTGCCGTTGATGTTGTAGAATCGCGCACCTTCGAGGTATCCGATGTCAGCGGGCGCGCGGTACACGACCTCGCTCTTGACTTGGCTGAGTCCGTCCTCGGAGAGCTGCGCGACGGAGATATTGTACTTGTCGTAGGCGACGTACATGGTATCGTCGGTGTCGACGAGCAGTCCGGCATCGTAGTAGCAGGTCGGGATGGTGCCGGATTTCTTCCACGGTCCTTCCGCTGTGTCGGCGGTGTAGATGTACGTCGTGCTGGAGTCGATGCAGCCGAGCCAGAAGAAGGTCTGGGTGCTGGGTCGGTACTGGATTGTCGAGGCCCAGATGCCACGCACGTATGCCCGTTTGCCGTTCTCGAGTGAGTAGTCGGAGGCCCAGTCTAGTGTGGGCACGGAGTGGCCGATGTATTCCCAGTCGGCGAGGTTGTAGGACCGTAGCACGGGGGCTCCTGGGGAGTAGTGCATCGTCGAGGCGGAGTAGTAGAATGTGTCGTTGACGCGGATTACGTCGATGTCGGCCAGGTCTTCCCAGAGGACGGGGTTGGTGAACGTTCCATCCTGTGCTAAGGTGAGGGCGCTCATGCCCAGCAGGGCGAGAACGCTTGTCCACCGCATGCTTTGTGCTGTATGTATGTTATTCAATGGGATTTTGGCTTAACTTCAATCGGACCTACCTCCACGCAGTATTTATTCATGTCACTTCTCTATCCCACCGGCCTTGGGTATCTCGCGATATCGCCTTGGCATACGACATTTCTCCACAGACAGAACCAAGATACCACCTGGAGTATTTCCAGATCCATGCTAGTCTGATCGTGCAAGCTCCAAAAGCCCTTCTTTAGACTGGAAAGGGCAATTTTCCAGGGGATAAACTCTTCTCCCCACATGGACGCAGTTTGTGGAGAATTTATGGAGTCAGGTTCCCGGATTCGCGCGGCTTGGCGGTGCGGAGGGCGTCTTTTTAGTTTGTTAGTTCCTTGCGAGCTGTTGTATGGCCTGATGAGAGATTTTGTGAGAAGTAGAGGTGCAGATACCATCTCGTGATGTTTATTGTCTATACGTTGGGTCTGGTTTCGTATGTGTTGTTCTACTCTGTGGACACGAGGGAGTGAGAAGCAAAAAAAAAAAAAGAAAAACAAAGTATTGGCTATATGCAACTCATAATGAACGCCATAACATATATATCCCCATTCATCAAGCATATCTCGGTAACACAGGGCGAGGTTCCGCCACTCTATACGGCGGAGGAGGTGGATAAGCTAAGGGCACCGCCATCGGCCGCTGTGGTACGGATGGCGGTGGCCTCACTTTCGGACGCCTACAACAGCAACAAACGACACATCCAAGGAGAATGGCGCCTCCAATCCCTGCCGCCAGACCAATTACCAGATTCCGGTGCTGATCCACCCACGAGGATACGCTATCACCACCACCCCCGTCCTGCTCGTTTCCGCTACGACACCGTCCGCTGCGACACGAGCCTCCATCACACGGCGTGCCGTCAAGAACCTGTTGACCGGTGCTCATACAGCTCCCAGAATCAGAGCTACCGTCGCTGCAGCTCAGTATGCAGGAATTGCTGTCACCGCATGATGAAATACTGGTGCTATTTGACGCCAGCTGTTCCCGACATTGCATATCGCGGCTGGTGCATTCGCCGCTGGCGCAGAACAAATCGGTGCTGTTTCCGCCGCTGCCACAGCTCTCGCCGTTCGGAACATGTCGGTCGGACGGACATCTGCTTGAATTCCCCGGACACATCTCCTCGAGATCGCAGGTCCCAGAGCTCCGGCGGCAGACGGTGTCGGACGACGCGTATTGGCAGTCATTGCAGCACGGCCCGGACGCGTCGTCGCAGACTGCCCTGTCTCGGAATCGACAGGTGGTGCCGTCACAGCAGGAGTTTCCATCGCAGTTATCTCCACAGTCGCAATCTTCGCCCGCCTCTACGATCCCGTTGCCGCATTCTCCTGGAGTGATGGTGGGTACGTCGTCGTTGCTGATCAGGCAGTTTGTTCGCACGTCGCCGGATCCGATGGCGGAGCAGACGTTTCCCAAGGTGCAGGGTGAGAAGTCAGAGTGGGATGAGCTGGAATAGGGGTTCATGAGGTACTGGGCGTCTGCATCGCACGTGGACGCGGATAGTGGGCAACATTGCCCTCGTGACGAAGGGCATGTGGAAGTGACGCAGTCGTGGACGGCTCCGAATGTGTGGGCGGACTCGTGGCTGCCGTAATGCTGATGTTAGAATCGTCTTCTCCCATGATACGAGGAAAGTCATAGACTACTTACGCAAAGACCTGCCATTCGTTGGACGTTCGAGCCACCACATTCGTGCTCATTCGCGAGTTGCACAGCTGCCCGATCCATGACACTCCGACCTCTCCGCCGGTCCGACAAGTCGTCATGAGTGTCCAGTAGGCATTGGTGGAGTCATCAATCGATCTTCGCCAGGATGAGAACTGTCGCAGTCGCCAGTCCATGTCTCCCTCGGAACACTCGACGTTCCACGGCGTCGAGTCCGATGCACTGTTCGGACAGCTCGCGTCGCTGATAGTCACATTGTGGAGACCCAGTGAGATATTGAATGTACTTTCGAATACCTCCGACGCCGTGTTTACCATGTTGATCAGGTTTCGACGCACCGATTCGGTCGAGTTGAACGCCGCTGTGTACGAACAGTCCGTCGCGATTCCGACCAACGCTACTCGCCTCGTTGTCGGACATCCCTCTGCACTTCCGATACTGTCTGTCAGATCCCCGGGGTTGAAACCACCAAACTGGCGTTTCCCTAGGTGCTGGTCCGTGGAGCCAGTGATCATGCCGATGTTGTCCATGAGGATATCACTCGTCCCGGGAATCGACGGCATCCGACCAGCTGCACATGTCTCTCCCACGCTGTCTAAGCCCCTTCTCGCATCATGATGCACGACCATATGCGATAGGCCGTCTTCCATACCCCCATCTTCTTCTTCTGAGATAGCCTCAACCCGGTACCGCTGACCCAAGATCATAAACGCGCCTTCAAAAATGGGATTCTCTCCATCCTGAAGCACGTATACTCTAGCCCAACCTTTCTTCTGCCACTCCAGATTTCCGAAGCGAGCCCAGACCGTTCCCTTGAAGACTCTATGCTGCGTGCCATCTAGCGTTTCTGTGTGTTGGATCTCGCCGCTAGCGTCCAGGTGGCGAATATGCGGGGCTTGGACGAAGATATCATGGTTAGGTTCCAGGTGTAGTTTGAACTCCGGATCTTGGTTGGAGATCCGAAATGTGAGAGAGAATTCCGTCCGCAGTGTTACTTTATGGGACGGGGTATTAATTGTCACATCTTCGAGTGTGGTTGATTCGTAGGTGGTATAAGAATGTACTGAGTAACCTGCTAACGTAAGTGTGCGAACTCGGCAAATCAAAGACGCAAACAAAATAGATGATCGTACCTGTAACCAGTCCAAGTAGCAAAAAAATATATGCCAGAACGAGATTAAAGATCAAGAATCTCATGATTTGCAATTCCAAAGTGTAGCCCAGATAACCACTGCATTGTGACTCCCGCCCTTTTATACATCCCACCACCCTTTCCACCCATCCAATCCAGTCTACATCGCCTTCTAATCACTCTGCACACATAAAAAAACCCAGACCCACATCATCTAGGCATCAAAGTAAATCAATCGCTTTCCATCACCGAGGCCAGAAAGAGACTGCAAGCCAAGACCGACTCGTCATCCGCTGAGACCCGCCAATGCTGACAGACGGTCTGTTTGTGGCTCCACTGGCCGGTGTCAATACCGGAGCCCTACGTCCAAGCACAGCCGCCCATGGCTCGATGTCTTGGAACTTGTGTCGTTTTCTGGGCTCCGACTGGTGGGATATCGGTGCCAAGGACTGGGCTAGTCGCGGGGAGGGGAAGATTGGTGGCTGTGCTTGGGATTTTTCGTAGGGTTCTACGATGGATTTTACTACTATATTGATGATTGAATTATTCTGGAAGATTGTGATCTAGGTAGTTTACGTATTCTGTTTTCAGATAGTGTTGTCTGTTTTAACTCCACAAGATTACTTACGACGGTGGTATGAGTCGCAGTGTTTGCCCGTAAGTATCATACTTAAAGTCCTATTCTATTGATTCTTACTCGTTATCAAGAAATGAACCCGGTTTACCGATCAATGTAGAAGGCCTTTAATAAATGACTCGTCAAAACATCCGTAGATTTCAACGCCTTCCAACAAGATTAAAAATTCGTCACATGAAAATTTCTTGTCTCTCATTCACTGTCTCCCTCAACCCCCTCCTCGTCTAATGAATTCGACAACATCTCCTCGGCGTAAAGAGTTAAGAGAATCAGAGGCAACAGCCAAGGTGCCATCTTAGTGGCAAAATTGACAACGTATGTACAAAGTTAAACGAAACGAAACGAAACGAAACACTTCAACAGACAGCTCCGTGCCCCCAGAGCCGACATCACCGCCAGCAATCTACGTGTTTATATCACAATGTCTCTCCATGTCAGTCGGGGTTAAAAGTGTAAGGCCGGGATTCCGCCCGAGGGATGACACTGCAAGTCTGCAACTTGCTGACCGGCGCCCCACGAGTTTATCTCTTGGCGCTAAGCCTCGATGGTTCCAGATGGGCTTCTTCTTACTGTCGGGGATTTGGATTATTGTTGATTGGGTAGATTGGTCTACACTGTGTAGTAGAGATCCTGAGATCGGCGGTTAGTGTGCTATTTGTAGCGTGTTTTTGCTTGGGTTTCATTTTCGGGGGTTTTTGGCTAGAAAGTGATGGACTGGGGTTTGCTAGGTAGAATTGAGGCCCATTGTACCCTGTTTTTTTTTTTAGCCTTCTAGAAAAACCTCATTTTTGTCTACTCCACGATAGGGCTCTCGTTCTAATTAAACTGTCTTAGGAAATAGGACCTGTTAAGAAAATGCTGATGATGCCAAGCATTCTGTACTACTAGCCACTGGTAGCGTATCAGAAGCCCACAGATTCGCAAATAACTCCCCCTAAAAAGTTTTTTATGTTGTCAAACAGGTAATAGAGATGTTCTATTATTAAGGGCCTGTCGTGGTTGATACACTGGACTATCATCGAGGCGATGGCTCCAGTGATCAATCACGACAAACACATATTGCTCCTCACAGAAAAATTCATCCAGGCACCCGTTCCGCTGATATAATTACTATAGTCCTGAATCCTGCTCGAAAATGGGTTGAATACCTGCCCAGGCTATGCCTAAGAAACCACGCAAAATTGATTACAATACAGGGCCTAAGATCCTCCACTGGACGCGGACTATTTCATAGTAAAGCCCAATCGCCCTACTTTCCCATTAAGAGGTATAATTCTGCTAGTGACGGTAAGACTTAATAGTTTGTCTCTCCAAATGTTGTTCTACTCACGTATAATGCGGATTTCCCGACATTCCATAGTTAGAAGAGGAAAGAGAAGTCATCGGGTCCTTCTTTCCTCAAAATATAGGTAAAGTGTCAGGTGACTGTAGCTATTTGTTTGGCCTAGTCTGTTTGCACCACGCCCCCATCTTCATTCCATTTTCTTTCATCGTCCCCATCAAGGTGATCTTTTATCTTCCTGATACGTGGCAGATTTGTTTGCTGGTTTCTTTAAATCCGTCGCATCATGCCACGCTCCCCCCCGCATGAATATATATATTGTAAGGGGAACCCCCAACTTCTCCCCCCTACCCTAGCCCTGGTCAATGTTCAGCGTTGTTCTTTAATACTAGGCACAACGAGGTCTGGACTCAAAATTGCAAATGCCTCAATCAAAACAAGGATACGTTGATTGGCGCGTGCCTCTTGCAACGTGCCTCCTGGAAATTGCGCATCGGAAGGGAAGTGGACCACAAGCCGAATCGCCACTTCGCGTCTTCCGCATCGGTCCGTTTCCGCTGAGTCACCCGCGTCTCCCTGCGCCGGTGGATGGCGACGATACTTCATGATTGGAACACTCCATCAGAATGCAGATCTCTTACGACGAGAGCAGGAAATGCAAGCCGTAGATCAGTGGAATCCGGCATCCGAATGACTTGGGATGAGGATGCTACCTCGAAAGGGCCCCGCGACAATTTATGTCCCTGAATCTCTCCTCATCCCGCCACTAATTTCCACCAACTCATCCCAAAACGAGACGCTGCAGGATGCGGTAGGAGCCAATGGTATCATGATATTAATCGGCCTCCGGATTGTATTCCCCGCATTTCTTCCCCACACTCCGACCCTCTGCATGAGCTCCGGTGCTTCTGCTCTTTTTCCTTCTTCACTCGTCTTCTCCACCCCTCCCCTTCGCCATGTTTGGTGAATCTCCCTCTACCACGTCGCCCACGTCGCCGCAGAGGTCGGGGGCAAAGGGGTACTTCAAATGTGGCAGCTGCAGCAAGAGCTATGTTCGCGCAGACCATCTGATTCGGCACGTCCGGTCTCGTCAGTACCACGGTCAGATCCCGGACTGGAAAGCAGGAAACTAATCGAGTGTTTAGATACAAGAGAGAAACCTTACGTGTGTCATGTTTGCAACAAAGGCTTCGCTAGGCCGTTAGTACCGCTCTGGCTTACACTCAACACATCTGTTAATTCTGGCTAGTGACTTGATGAAGCGCCATGCGGCAGGCCATGACAGCCCAGACGAAGGAAAGCGAAAACGACCCCCGCCGTATCCGAAAAATGGTCGCGTCTCTCAGGCCTGCGCAGCTTGTGCGAAGAGTAAACTGAAATGCGATGAAGAGAAGCCTTGTAAACGGTGCAAGGAGAAGGGATTTGTGTGCGACTGGCCAGATGGCGGGAATGATACGTCGCCTTCTCCCGCGCAAGGTATTTTGTATGATCGATGCTCTCGGATGAGCGCTGATAACCTGAGTTCAGCATCGCATAGCGATTACGAACCCAACTATTCCCTCGACGAGGCACTCGCGCAGCCCCCGCTCACATCCCCAACCCATGACGACGAGACCGATATGCCCGATGCTATTGACCCTGCCGAGTTCAATTCCCCTGATGTTTCAATAAATAATTATCTGCCTGCGACGGGGATAAATTCAATTCCGGATGATACCATATCCATGACTTATGATGGTAAACATGGTTCTTCATTTATTTCCTGACACTTGAACCTAATTTGTGAATTTTAGCTTCAACGATTTCACCGATAATGGACCATGACAGCGGCATTTTCAGCATCGACGGCACGTTCTTTCCCAACTTCATTCCCGACTCATTAATACCAACCCTCGCGCGCAATGATATGCACACTTCCACCAACTTACCTCACGATTACATCCACGATGTATTCGACCATAATGTGCAATTTGGCTTTGACCTTACCGACGTGGACTTTGGGTTAATTGACTTCTTCAATACCCGAGGCATCGCCGACGCATCAACCGATCGGTCCGAGGATAGTGGCATTGCCTTAGGTGCCGAAGCATATCGGCGGTCGTCATTATCTAACTGGACACCAGCTCACGAAGATACCGCATTCGCCAACCAAGGAGACCTATCTGTTCCGAAATCAATTGACAGCCCAGAAGCTAACATGCGATCGGAACGTCAGATCCTCTCGGAACGTCTGTCGTCTGGGAGTCGCGATCTGATCTTTGGCATGGTTCTCCAAACCAGTACGAAAGCCAATCTGACGCGCATCATGAAGTCATTCCCGAGCACAGAGCTGCTGGACAGCCTGATTCAGGATTATTTTGATTTCCAGAGTTGCAATATCGATTCTTGGATCCATGGTCCCACATTTCAGCCGAACGATCAGACCCCTGATATTTTGGCCGCTGTCGCCGCTGCGGGCGCGATCAGATCGCCCATTCCGACAATCAGGAAGCTAGGATATGCGCTGATGGAAGTTGCTCGACTTCAGCTATCCTCAAAGGTCAGGAAGGCATCTTTTACCCATCAAATCTTAACTAACCCAGCTGTGAATAGTATGAAAATGACAACTCCACAACGCGAGACTTGCGCGCCTCGCAGACCTTCGCTCTGACTCTGGAGATTGGTATTTGGAGCGGGAACGGTCGGCGCACGGAAATTGCTGAAAGCTTTCAAAACCCGCTCATCACGATGATGCGACGCTCTCTACGTTTCCGACGATCCGCTTATTCGAATATTCTTCCGAGCATGGAGGACTCGTCGGAATCACTCGAGCGAAAATGGCGTACCTGGACGGAGCAAGAATCCTTCAAAAGGCTCGCTCATCACCTCTTTCTCCACGACGCTCAATCCGCCATGATGCTCAATGTCACCCCAATTCTTTCCTACGCTGAATTGGAGCTTCCATTCCCCGCCGTCCGAGCGCTCTGGGACGCGAAGTCTGCCGATGCATGGCGCGACATATACCTGCGGACTGGAGCAGGCCCCAGCCGGCTGCCTTCTCTAGTTGATACACTGCATGATATGTCGGAGTTATCTGCATTTCGCGGCTACATTGACCTACATCTGTCTACCCTTGTCCTACTACATGGTCTCTCCGCTCTTATAAACGAATATCACCGGCTCAAATTCATCTCCAAGGGCAACTCGAAACATTGGAATGCCCTAGTCATCAACTCCCGCCAACAAGAACTATCCCAGATTCTATCACACTTCCGCATGCTATACCATGAATTCGCCGAGATCCCAAGCCCACAGATCCTTCTTATCTACGAAATGATTTCCATGTTTCTTTACATGTCCCTCGAAGAGCTGCAGCTCTTTGCCGGAAAAGAGGACAAGAAAGAAGCCAGACGTGTCTATCAAAGCGCCCTCGAGTGGATCAATAGTCTCGATTCCCGTCGTGCGCTCTGGCATGCCGGGCAGGTTTTGCGCGCTGCAAAGACTATGCCGTCAGGGTCTCTGACGGGGTTCTTTGCTGTTGGCGTGTACTATGCCAGCCTGGCATTCTGGTCATATAGCGTTGTCTACAAGGCCAAAAATGCCAAGAAGCCGGCAGGAAGTCCACCGGAGGGACATTACGGCGGGAGATGGCCAACCGTGTTCCTGGATGGTAGCGACTCGACTGATGTTCAGAAGTTCATCTCGCTGGGATGTGGGTGTCCGGCGTTGCAGGGCCCGCAGGATCCTGTTTTGGTTTCAGACCCAAGTCAAACAATGGCACTTGCGCGGGGGGTTCTTCGTGCTGAGGCGTCGCATGACGCCCTGCCGCCGTTAGTGCAGAGTTTGTGTCAGTTGATGGGGGACTTGGGGAACGCCGCGAGATCCACTGCTGTGGGGTAGGGTTGAGACGTGTCTGTAAGATATGCATTGTATGACTGCCATGGGGGATACGAGATGACCAATATACTGTATCAGACTACTTAGGATCGTTGTGTGGACCAGAAACAGTTCCTTCTCCATCCAACTATACCCAGCCTAATAACCCTCAGTCCCCTCCTCAACCACTAGCGTATTCCGTACATCGGAAGTGCTTTTTTGGGAGTGGGGAGTCCGAGTATCGGATTTGTTGTAATTACGATTTAAATGTATCTTGGTTCCATTGCTTTGGGTGAAATTTGACTTCCCAATATTCCGTCGAATCTGTTGTCTAATCTTGGGCATTCGAGCAATGGAGAGAAGCAAGTCCACCCCGACTAGGTCTACGTCATCGCAATATATCGTTTGATGCCCCAATCTTCAGGCAGCACTCACAGCTACTCGACCGTCTATTACTCTTATTCAACTCTTCTATGTACAATAATCAACGGTCCCAATATTCTCAGTAGCTACGAGGCAACTGTAGCACTTTTTCGCTCACATAATTGAGAATCATCTCACGACTCACAGGTGCGATCCGCGGCACCAAACATTCTCTCAGATAACGCTCCACGTCATACTCCATCGCGTATCCCATACCGCCATGACTGAGGACTGCACGCTCGCAGGCCTTGAACGCAGCCTCCGCTGCCAGATACTTTGCACTGTTGCAAGCCACCCCAACCGAGTGGAAGGGGATCGACTCGTCCGTCTTCGACGCATCGTATAGCCGCGCCGCGTGGTACGTCGCTAGCTTAGCTGCCTCGAGCTGCATGTACGCGTCTGCCAGGGGGTGCGCGATCCCCTGGTTCTGTCCGATCGGTCGTCCGAAAACCACGCGCTCGCGAGCGTATTCCGCAGACCGTTCCAGCGCGGCGTAGCCCAGACCCAGAGCCTCGCCGGCAAGCAGACACCGTTCCGCGTTCATGCCGTGCAGAATGATTTTGAATCCGTCGTTTTCCTGGCCGATCAGGCTACTGGATGGGATGTCGTAGTTATCGAAGAAAACCTCGTTGGCGTCCACGGCCCGGCCGCCCATCTTTTTGATCTTCCGCATGTCTAGCCCCGGCTTGGTTCGGTCGATGTCAATGCAGAACATCGATAACCCCTGGTTGGATTTTTGGACTTCCTCGAGAGGTGTTGTTCGTGCTAGGAGGATCATTTTGGAGGCGACTTGTGCGCAAGTAATCCAAATTTTTTGGCCGGTGACGGAGTAACCATCTCGGTCTGCGTGCTTCCGCGCGAGGGTCTTCAGTTTCAGTGTCTCCAGGCCTGTGTTGGGCTCCGTGACTCCAAAGCACGTTCGCCAGGTGCCATTGATGATCTTGGGGATGGTGTCTTCGAGTTGCTCCTTGGTGCCAAACTTGGCGAGTGGTTGCGTGGCATACACGTTGGCGTGGATGGACTGAGCGCCCGCCATACCGGCACCGGACTGGGTGATGGTCTGCATCATCATGGTGGCTTCCGAGATACCTGGACGAAATCAATCCCTGCTCTAAATTTGAAGATAATTTGGTGACCTTCAACTCACCTAATCCCGCTCCGCCGTGCTCCTCTGGGAGTGCGATTCCTAGCCATCCGTCCCTGGCTAAAGCGGCGTGGAAATCCTTCGGATCTCGCTCTTGTTGGTCGCATTCTTGCCAGTATGTGTTTGGGAACTTGGAGCAGATCGCCGAGATGGCGTCGCGGACGGTCAATTGCTCCTCTGTGAACCCTGCCAGCTCCATTAGAGGTCGCTGCACGGTGGTGGAGAAGCCGGACCGCGGCGTCACTCGCGATGACGACGTCACCGGGCGCGTTCTCGACAACACCGGACGCAGTCCATGACGTAAGTTTCGTGGGGTGTATATGCGAGACATTCTGGATTGATTTGGCTGTAGTGCTCTTAGCAGGATTGTTCTTGGGAATCGAAGGGGCCTTTTATGTGTAGTGACGATCCGTGGCGTGGAGCACAGCAAGAGCCCGTCAAGTAACCGGCAAATAGCCGGCATCTCCACCCCCGCGTCTCTCCGAGGTATGACTCTCGAGCCCTGACGAATACTTACTTATTACTATGAACTCACAGAGACAACTTAACAATTGAATGTGTTTTTTCTTGCATATGTACACATCTACAATATGAGTCTTTTCAGATCATTCTCCCGGACAATACGTCATCATGCCCCCAGCCCTCGGTATTCCTCAACTCAAGTCTCGTCAACCAAGACAAAAGGCCCCCTCTTCGGCGTCACAGTAGTCAGTCTGGAACAAGCCATCGCCGCGCCTTTCTGCACCAGACAACTCGCCGACCTAGGCGCCCGGGTGATCAAAGTCGAAAGACCCGGCGTTGGCGACTTTGCACGTAACTATGACACCCGCGTCAACGGCCTCGCTTCCCACTTCGTCTGGACCAACCGGTCTAAAGAAAGCCTTGCGCTTGATCTGAAGAATCCTCGCGATCACCGCATCCTCATGTGTCTGCTGAGTCGCGCTGATGTTCTTGTCCAGAATCTCGCTCCCGGTGCTAGTGCACGACTCGGTCTATCGCATGACGCTCTGAAGACCGATTATCCCTCGCTGATCGTCTGCAATATCTCCGGATATGGACCCGACGGGCCCTATCGGGACAAGAAAGCCTATGATCTCCTTATACAGAGCGAGGCCGGCATGCTCTCCGTCACAGGGACCGGTACCGAGCCTGCCAAAGTCGGTATCTCGATCGCAGACATCGCAGCCGGTAGCTATGCCTACTCCAACATCCTCGCTGCCTTGATCCAGCGTGACAAAGACCCCAACCGAGCCGGTTCAAACATCGACGTGTCCATGCTCGAAAGCATGGTCGAGTGGATGGGTTTCCCGATGTACTACACATACAACAATGCCGCTGGCCCGACGCCCGCCGGAGCCTCTCACGCCGCGATTTATCCCTACGGTCCGTTTGAGGCAGAAGGCGGGACGAAAACCGTTATGCTCGGTATCCAGAATGAGCGCGAATGGGCCAAGTTCTGCGATAAGGTCCTCGGTCAGCCGGCGTTGGCTACGGACGAGCGATTTGCGAATAATTCGCTACGAGTCAAGAACCGAGATGCGTTGAAGACGATCATCTGTGATGTGTTCAAGACGCGGTCGGCGGAGGAAGTACTTCGGTTTCTGGATGCGGCGGCCATTGCGAATGCTAGTGTTAATGATATGCAGGGTGTTTGGGATCATCCGCAACTTAGGGCTCGGGGTCGCTGGACGGAGGTAGAGACTCCTGCTGGTTCTGTGCCTGCGTTGCTGCCGCCGGGGATGCAGAAGGAGGGAGGTGGTTTTGATGCGAGGATGGATGCTGTGCCTGATGTTGGGGAGCATAATGACGCGATATTGGCGGAGCTTGGGATTGAGGATTTTCAATAGATTTGATTTATGTATAGCGTTTAGAGGGCAATTATTATGTCGTCAAGTTCATGTTGATGTTTCGAACTGCTCTCACCATCGTAGGCGAACTATATTTTCGGTAACAACCAGCTACTCAGATCAGTTACTCTAATTTTGTTGATGAAATTCTTAGACTCTATCGTCTAATGTAATACCGAATAATTGCATTAATGGGCTAGGGAAAAGGAAAAAGAAACAAAGAAAAAAAGGAGGAAGAGAGAGAGAAGACTCGGGCGAGTGAAGGGTGGAGTGTGATCCAGAAAGACAGGGAATCATAAAGCCGACTAAGCGAAATGCCAAGACTAAATAGCCGACTTGCGTCCTCCTTCGGCTTCTTCTTTTCCCTTCAACATCCCTCCCTCGGAAATGACCCTTCAAGTCCGATCAAATCATCCAAAATGACACCCGAAGTAGAACCAGGCCCTCGCCAAACCAGACTTCGCGCAAGACAGGCATGCCTTCATTGCAACCGTCGTCGCATCCGCTGCAATGTCTTGGAGAAGCGCCCCTGCGAGAACTGCGTCGCGATGAGCGTACCCTGCGAGGTCGGAGTCTCCAAGAGAGGAAAGTAAGCAAATATCCAGGCCATGCAGGCTTTCTGAGTGAGAATTGGACCGACCAAGTGATCAGTGCCAACACGAGCGTCGTTGCAGGTACCCGCGCAAGAAGAACAACAATCATATCCACCGGCCCACTACCCCGAGAGCTGCGAGCCATCCGATCTCTCCGCCAGTCGTCCCCGACTCCACCGTCTCGTCGGCTTCCCGAAATGGTGACACGCCGTTAAGGCACTCGGATGTCTCGCGCCTCTCTCAGCAGACTAAACCGTGGCAGGCCCAGCCGCATGTCAATAGCCCCCGTGCCCCATGGTTAACCCCGGGGGACTCGACTAGCGTGTTTCTGGGAGAGTCGAGTCCATTGACGTGCGTGATTGATGAAGGACGACGATCGCCTGATAAGGGGTCTGGCAATGTGATGCAAAAGACGCGTCTTCACTATCCGATTCCTGAGAGACTTCAGTCCAGCAGTACGCGAGATGTAGCGCTCCGGGCGCACAGGACAAAGCTCGAGGCCCAATTGACGGCGGACGGGGCTTTTTCGTACCCCCCGACCGAGACCATCGAGACTCTGCTATGCGCTTACTTCACCTGGTTTCATCCCTGCTTTCCTATCCTGGATCGCACCACCGTTCAGCAGTTGTTTGCTGAGGGCAATGTTTCGCCGCTGCTGTTACAAGCTATGCTGTTTATCGGCGTAAGTCTTTGTACGGATGATGAGTTCGCGCGAACCGGGTTTGAGATCCGCTATGGAGCGAAGTTCCTGTTTTATAGTCGGGCGAAAGCAATTTATGATGCGGGTTGGGAGTCGAACAAGACAGTTAAGTTGCAAGCCCTCTTTCTGTTGAGTTACTGGCGCGGAGGCCCTTCTGAGGAGCAAGACACGCGGTTCTGGCTCGGCGTGGCCATCAGTTTGGCTCAGAAGCGCGGAATGCATATGATGTTTGTGTCTCCTGTCGGGATGGTCTGTTCATACGGCTGACGGGTCTAGGTCGAAGCTTTCCTTCAGTTCATCGCGGGAAGAGAAGTTATGGAAACGGATATGGTGGGCTTTATATGTGAGTTCGAGCGATGCGATTAATTAGATACCAGGACTAACTTTCCAGATTCGTGACCAACAAAGCGCCTCGGCCCTTGGATTACCTGCTCGAATACGTGATGAGGATTGCGACGTGGCCATGCTTGAAGAAAGCGACATCAGGGAAGACGAGGTTGTAGAGAACCCCGAAATCTTTGGCACCCAGAACGTGGAAGATGTGCCGTATCCGGTTGAAATGGCCCGACTAGCTAGGATTTGTACGGCCTGACATATCAAGATTTGGGTTTTACATTGCTGACGATGATAGTGCGCACGATTGTCTCTACGCAATATTTGCCTATTCAAGCCTCTGTCGATACATCTCTCCGACAAGAGCTTCATAAGCAACTTTCAGAATGGGAATCGAATATACCGTCTATTCTCAAGCTCGGGAATACCGCTAGCCCTAGAGCTATCTTCTTAACGGGATTGCTACATACGACTCATAAGTGAGAGGCATTTGCTGGTATTGAAGATGACACCACTAACCAGCTTGCAGCTATCTCTACGTTCTACTCTACCGATCGTTATTTCTCCACCCACCCAATTCGGCCTCGGACGAACTGGGCCAGATTGCATTGAATGCTGCCACCAAGACAACAAGAATTATCGAGGACATGTTGTCTTGTAACCTCGTCCAGCATGGTGCAACACATCTGTGAGTATATCCCCATAAAAGGCGAAGCAAGTACTAATTTTACAGAATCACACACTCGTTCTCCGCCTTATGCATTCAAACCATCCACTGTCGACGAACCACAGGAACAGCCCGCAAGTTGGCAGAACACCGCGCAAGGCTTTGTCTGCTGGGATTACAGGAACTGCAAAAGACTTGGGACTTGGAGAACTGGGTCCTAGATCTTTTCTTCCGCTGCCTGGACGATTGCACGGCCCGCACACTGCGATTGACAGATATTATAAACCCACCGGCTCAGCCAACACAGACAACCGAAGCCCAAACAAATGGAGAGAGTGTGGCGAACCATGAGCAAGAGCCCAGGACGCCGAATACTATGATGACATCCAACTCAAATGACCCTACGCTTGCGCCGTCTCTTCATGCGTCGCCATATGCTCCCGCTGGAGATCTTGCAGCACCGAGCGATTGGTACGGCTTGTTTAATTTCACAGACGATTTTACGGATGTTCTCGGAAGTCCACAGTCACAGGAGTCTCTCAACCTGCAGAATCTCCAGTTCCTATATCGATTTCTATAGCATTGGAATTGATACAAATTCTGACCGCACTACGACGCCAAACATGCTCGCCAGCAATACAGTCTACACTGAAGTCTTTCGCGAACGTGGTTTTTATTGGTAATCACATACGTCGCTTAAGATGACGATCGCAATCTATAAACTGCACTTGCCACATGAGACCGGAGCAACACTGGAATGTTCGACCAAGGTAGATTGGCTCTGACTCTGGCTTGATCGAGGAGCATCGTTGGCAGGATTCAGTTCGAAGAAACTGGTTGGTTTAAGAGAGATCGACATTTTCTCGACTGGCATCACCGGGAAATCTGTCCATTATTAGCGTTGTGTCTGGTTGTGTTCATCGAGCCCTGAGGGGTTCTTACCTTCCGGTCGCGTTACGTGGGTCACACCAAATGTATGCCACAGCACAACATCTTCATTCTCGACATTTTCATTCCGCTGGGCCCAGACTCCCAAGCCCGTATCCTCTCGGCTTTGGTTGGTGAACTCGCCCGCAGCATACAGCTCGCCTTCTTTGTACGAGGTCACCCAGATGGGCTTGCTCGAGAACAGACCCCGTTTGTAGTTGAATGTCTCGGGTCCCATCATCAGCATCTGGCTCGGCAGGGCATGCAGCTTATAGCCGACTGGCTTGCCAGACACAGCATTGATGTGGTCGGGGTTGATGATTCGATAGGTTCTGGACTTGGTCAGGTCCAGATCATACGGGCCCGGTCGCTTGATGGGCGTGGTGTTTACTCGGAAAGCGCAACCAAAAGGATCGAGATCGGGCTCGCCCCGCACAGGGACAATGTCATCATACACAATCGTGTTTCGCACGCCGTCCAAGGCTGGATCTACTCGCACACTGAATAGGTGTTGGTGGTTGACGGCGAGCACTCCAGGAGCCACGACCGTTCCCCACGGCGATAGGGTCTTTTTGCTAATCGGCATGGTCGACACAATGCCGGTGGCCTTCACATCGACATGCAGGTTGGCTGCCTGATCGAATATGAAGGCGAGGATGTATTCGTAATTCATGACCGTGGCCGTACACTGGATCACTAGCTGCCTGTTGCGCACCATGGAAGCATGTCCATTTCGGATATTGGTGTGCTTCCAACCGACTCCATCGTCGACTTCGTGAACACAAATCACGTTCTTCATCACCAAGGGCTCTCCGGCCCCCGTGGTCCGGATGCCGTCGAAATAGGCAATGTGTCCCAGACAGTCACAGCCCAGGGTCAAAGTATTGGAGGTGATACCGAACCCAGAGTCACCTAGGTCGAAGGCCTGTTTGCGGTGGTACGGAGAGCGAGGATCCCCATATGGTACGGTCATTTCACTCATTGAGACGCGATGGAAGAGCGATCGTCCGTCGTAGTAGACATTGTTCAGAACTGGTCCTTCGCGCACCGTCCAGCCCATATGGAATGACCACTTCTGCCAGTTGATGTGGCGACCGTCGATTCTGAAGGACGGACCCTCCGGTTGAGCCACCTGCAGAGGCTTGACGTCTTTTCGGAAGTATTCTATTCCTAGCAGTGTAGGACTGTATTCGACCGGGGCGGCAGGTTCCCATGGCTGGGTTTCCGATTCTAACTCGGCACCGACCCCTAGGGGTAGTTTCTCGATCTCAAGCAGCTCGAGTGTATGAGCGTCGAAGATGGGAGCCAAAGGGAGAGGGAGGGAATAGTGATTCGCTTCGGGGTCATCATTTAGGACCATATACATATAGCATTGGTACAAACGACGGCGCTCGTTCGCATCGTCTGTTCCATAAAGCCACGGATCGTTGATGACGGTGGCACTATTTAGCACAATTCAGAATTAGCAACCAATGAATGAATCAGCCACAGACTGGAAACAAAATGCCTCGGTAACTTCAACTTCTCAACCTCCCTAGCAACCTCGGCGCTCTTGCTGCAGACATCTAGAAGACGCTCGATCTCATCGATATCCGCCGGTCCTTGGATATCCGGATGTTCGGTATCTTCTTCCACCTTGCCGGTGGTAATGTTGATCTTTGCTTTGCGCAGCGTCTGGCTCCCTTGCTTGTAGTAGTATGTGTACCCTTTACGAGGCGGCGCCTGGACACTTCGCGTCTTGTCCCGGAAGTACGAGAGAAATGTAACCTTGGGGGTCTCTAGCAGGTCTATGACTTTGAATCGAACCGGAGTCGGGGCATGGTAGGCTCGCACGACCTGCGAGACGGTGCGCAGTTCGGTCGGGGAGAGGGGATCGAGTGGGTGGAACATGGCGACTATTCGCTCAAATGATGAATCGAAACAGGCGAATGACCGGGGGTGAAGTAGCGGAGGTGTGCAGATCGACTTCTATCCAGCAAGATGCAGGATGCAGGATGGAATGGTATTTATCCTGTCCCCGACCGACACTTCGCACGAGGGCCTCGTCGCCTCCATCCCGAGGCACAGGAGCTGCCTGTATTTCTCGATTTGTCGAAACTTGCGCCCTCGAATCAGACGAGGAAACATGGTGGTTATGCGTCATCATGCACTGGAGCTCTGTTCTTCTGTTTCATTTGGTGCTGACGCACGGGGATAGAGAGGGTTGGAATCGTTTCCTAATCGGGTAGTGCTTCCAGCAGCAGTTGATTTGCGGGTCCTCGTTTCTAGACCCGCTAGAGACGTTGGGCTCCAGACTTCTCTGGGTTTGGTTACTACACTGTATACAACCCTGTTGATTTTGTCGTTGTATTTGCTTTTCCTGGAGATGCTCCTCTTGCCGAAAATGGGGGCTTGGCCCCGTGGAGGCGAGGGAAGCGTCTCTGTCTTCAGGTAGGTGGATCTAAGTTAGTTCTGTTACTTGTGCTTTGATTGATCAATTCGCCCACTATATTCGAGATCTACCCTGACGGGTAATCAATAGTTGATTCCTCAGTGGCCAGATGAAATTGAACCCAGAACATGAGTGTGGAAGGGAGACATCCTCTCCATCAGGCTTTAGAGTCTAGCGCGTGGATGAGAAACAACTCCTCATCTCTGCCTTTCACGAAGGAAAGCTTCCAAGAAACCTCATCTTCGATGTGATTCATTATGGCCGAAAACCTATCTTCCCGAAAACTCAATGCCGCCGTCGCAAAGATCGATGAGGCCACCCGCGGTCCAAATCCCAAAGTTCCCGGAATCGTCTGTGTCGTTGTGGATCAAAATGGTGACTCTATACTATCGCATGCATCTGGCTTTGTCGGTCTGAATGGCCAATCTCCAATGACTCTCGATACCGTTTCATGGCTCGCCTCATGCACAAAGCTTCTCACTGGGATTGCCTGCTTGCAATTAGTAGAGCAAGGCCGACTTGCTCTCGACGAAGCTGCACAGCTGGACAGACTGGCACTAGAACTGAAGGAGCGGAAAGTATTGACAAAGGATTCGGGGGATCGGTATAGACTGGTTCCGCAGGAGCGGGCGATAACGCTCAGAATGCTCATGACACATACGTGTGAGTATACTGGCCCTACTATACGATATGTGTACTGACTGCGGTAGCTGGATTCGGATATGCCTTGATGACCTGGATCTATGTGCGTGGGCGAGACCAATCGGGCTGGATGACTTCTCCGGCAGGAAGGAGGATGTCTTGTTCCGACTGCTTGTCTTTCAACCGGGAACAGCTTTTCAGTATGGCGTTGGCATTGATTGGGTTGGGGTGGTTATAGAGCGAGTCACGGGGTTGTCATTGAAGGATTAATTCTAGACTCATGTCTTCGCTCCTCTGGGAATCACTGATATCACATTCTGGCCAACCCAGGAAATGAAATCACGTCTGGGGTATATGCATCAGCGTGCGCCTGACGGGTCTCTGACTGTGACTGATCATCTTTTGCGACATGCTCTGGTATCAGACGCAAAATCAGATAGGGTATTTTTTATGGGAGGGTGTGGATGTTTCGGCACCCCGAGGGATTATGCAAGTCAGTAAACAATTCTTTACACTTTCTTTGAACTGTGCTGGGCTCTGTACCCAGGAGTTCTCTCCGTCCTTCTCAATAACGGGACCTGTCCCAAGACGCAAACCCAGCTTCTCAAACCCGAAACCATTCAACGTATGGCCTCTTCTCCCTCGGAACTATTCAAGTCTAACCTAGCCCATTCTCAAAAAGAAATGTTTACCGACCAATTCCCACATTCTCAATCTCTCAAAACTACCCCTGTCCATCCGCAAAACCACACCTCGCCAACCCCTGCCCCATCATTTCTAAACCGGGTAATCCGACCGATGGCTGGGTTTGACGTTTGCTTTGAGCCACCAGAGGAGCGAAACAGGACGAGCGGCCGGGTCGGCGTCCTGGGAGAGTCTAGCGAATCTGTATTGGTTTGCGGATCGGGAGTCTGGGATTGCGATGAATTTTGCAGCGCAGGTCTTGCCGTATGGTGGTACGTTCTATTGAATGTTTTTTATTTTTATTTTTATTTTTCTTGTATGAAGAATGAGAGAGCTAACGGAGCGTGCGAGCCTTTGGATTATGAGGTGGTAAAGCTTTGTGGTGAGGTTGAGAAGTTGGTTTATGAGAGCCGGGGGGTAGGTATTAGGAGTGCGCTTTGAGATGTTGGGGGATGGGAGAGGATTAGACTGGTTGTGCGCGTGTCTGAGGCTTGGAAAAGGGGTTAGACTAAGAATAAGTGCTCTACACGAGATATGTGCTTTTGCTCTTGATGCTAGGAATGATTAGATGTATCTATCTCGTAGAAACCTTCAAATTAAAAACACAGCGACTATCTGCTAGACTCTGTTCTGGGCATCTATCAACTAGAACGGGTCATTGACAATGTCTATCCTGCTTCATAATGAGTGACTATTTCCTGTACATCCTTCTCCGTCAACCAGAATAGCCGAGGAAATGAATATTGATTTAGTTACCATCCGTCTCGGAAATCTGACCTTTACATTTCTCTCCATCCGATCCTGTCTCTGAAGATTCTGATAAATAAACCCCTCTCTTGCTAGGCCTATTTCCTACTCAAGGTTACATCCCAACCCAGGACAGTGAACAAAGCCGTAGATCCGCTTGACCGAGATAGATGATCATCAGTGCATGAGATCCCTCAACAAACCAAGCCGGATAAGTAAAGTGGAGCACTGTTCAGTGTTTCACTGACTCTCATCCATCCTGGTGACTCGATTATACCCCGCTGTTCCTCGCATTGCTCATCAGTAGTAAGTAACAGGTGTAATCTGATGAATATTGCGGGGTTGGGAAACTCCAAGACATCGAGATAAGTAGTGTGCGGGTCATGTGTCATGCATAAGATTCTACATACATCTGATGTTTAATACTCCGTCCCATTCAACCTAACTGATAGAACCAATAACAATAGTAGCCATAGGATAGGTAAAGACAAACAAGAATTCATCCACATCAATGCACCAGACAACGTAAACTAAACTCCCTTCCTACTTCGACCCTGCCGCCAAAATCCCCAATCAATATGCGGTCCCTCGAAACTATGACGTCTAATGAACGCCCAAAGACAATTGATAATGACGATCACGCCTACCAGGATCACGCAGACGAAGCTCATCGACCCCAACTCGACGGGCAGATTCGGCGGCATGCAGATCAATACACAGAGCGCGACGATCCACAGAACGGAGAATATATTACAGTAGCAGCCGATATAGGCGAGTTTCAAGTATCGAGGGGGTAAGGTGTCTCGGCTGCGAAGGAGGAGTAGGCCACATGGGATGGTGTAGGTGATGTTTAGGAAGAGGACGGCGGAGGTGATAATGGAGTTGAAGGCGGTTGTGGATGCTAGAAGAGGAGACCGTAGAGGCAGCTGAATAGGAAGGCGGCTACTGTGGTGTGGACGGGGAAGTTGAGACAGTTGCTCACTTTGGATAAGAGTGCTGAGAATGGGAAGCCATTCTAGATATGGTTAGGCATGGGACTATTGGTGGACATGGTGGGGGGAATGTTTCACGTCGCGGGCAAATGCCCAGGCTATCCGCCCAGAGCTGACCCATTGGGATGGGAGAGAGGCTGGAGCGTTATTAGTCTTGTCTTGCTGAGGTGGTGGGTTTGACGCTTACTGAGATAGGCAGCTAAGAGAAGGACGAATAACCCAAGTGTCACACTCCGACTTCCTGTTCTGTTCATCTTTGTGAGATATGGTGGCCAGGGATTAGAATGATGGGACAACTTACACCTGATAGAGCAGCTCGAGACTTGGCAATGGGGAGGGCCTGATAGCGTCCATGTCGGAGATAAAGAACATAAACACAATGAACATGGATACACTTGTAACTAGCCCGATGATCATCGTCATGATCAGGACCTGTGGGACTCTTCTTCCCCGCCGCGGGATCTCTTCACTGATATTGATGACTGTTTCCGGTCAGACTCGCATTCTATACCGAGGAATTGGGCACTTACCTCCGTCCGTCCCTCCGAACGCGTACATTGCGTTACTTATCGCAAGCATCCAGGCTGTACCATCGTTCCATCCGCTATTACCCTGTCCAGATGCAACAACGAACGATCCATGTTGGGTTTGCTGGTGCATTGCAAATGAGACAATGAAGAATGTCAGGTATCCCGCGAGTGACAGGTAGAGCGATACTTGGGTTACAAGAGAAATTCTTCCGGCGACCGTGAACACCGGTAGGACTTGAAAAGAAGTCAGTATTGCGATAGATCCATAAGTTATCAGCTGGAACCGAGGGAATACACTCACCTGTTACTAAGGACACCCCGACATATGTCAGATATGTCTCCCACTGATTAGTAACATAGCTGGGTATGCAGAAGTTCATAATTCCATTCAAAACCAGGGCCGCGAGGGAGATCCCCGAGCAAATTTGAGAAGTCAGCAACCACAGTCATAGTTCGAAGGGGCTTCTAGACGCATACGTCACAATCCACCAAGCCAAAACCGATAGCCAGCCCACGACGTAGGCACTGTATTTCTTTGATCTTTCAGGGCTCGGGATGTAACAGAAATGGTACTGTCCTCCACTTGAATGTTGCACCATTAGCACTAAGATGTATGAGCAAATGCGTCGGCGTACTGGAAAGGATGAGCCGAGCTCTGCGAGTCCAAGCATCATGGTGAATTGGGCGACAAATGCTACTATGAGACTGAATATACAGGCTTGGGCACCCCCATAGGTCAGGTTCTGGCCAAAACAACTCTGCAACAAAGCACTTATGCTGGTAAACCCAGTTTAAACACTCAGAACCTGTATTGGAGCCCACCAGATAACCTATCCAGGAGTTGGTAATAGGGAACCCTAGCCCTAGGGCAGATATCCTGTTGAACTGACGAGGCATGACCGTATCATGGCCATTTGCACGAAGGACGGCATCATCGTCATAGTCATCACCTATAGCATTCTTGAATACTCCCAGACGAATACTCTGCGTATCAGCAGGCTTCGGCTCAACTTTTTCAAGTTCCAAATTCTCTGGGGACATGATGATACATCGCAGTTGATTGATGATCGCACGGGGCCTGTATCTAGGACCCTTTGTCCACAGAAAACAGCAGTATTTTTATACTCATTCTGTAGTTACCCTGCAAGAAAACCAGTACCTTGTAGATACTAAATGACCCGAACGACAGCATCATAGAGTTGATAGTACTGTATTTCATCCTATAACAGGTCTTGATCAAAATCGGCAAGTATATACCCCATAAATCAGAAATGCCGAACGCTTATCTGCGCCTAGACAATGGGTTTCCAAATTAGGAGCAAGGGCTGGACACTTTTGTCAATCCCAAGGCGTGCCCCCTCATTGAATGCAAAGCCCCGCATTAAAAGCCCGGAAGAGAGAAGATTGCCACGGCGATAAGCAAGGGGTGGTTGGAACCATTACCGGATCGGGTATCAAAGGCCGCAGCTCCCGCTAACCGTTGTCTGTGCTGATGTCACGCTCTGGGCGTGCCGTCGCTATACAATGCCTTGCGTTATAAAAGCGACACGCATCGGTAATCAGGTCAATGCTTTTCAATCCGATCGAACAATCGAAACCTCATTGAGTCTATACTAGCATCACCTGCATCCAACATGACAGTCCTTTCGTCCAAGTATAGCGATCAAGTCCAGAAAGTCTCCAAAGACACTCCATCTGAGGAAGTAATTTATCTGCTCAAGCGAGATGGTGGCGTTTTCGTTAGAGGCCTCATTCCGGAGGATAAAGTCGATCAGGCCATTTCGGAAGTGAAAGATCGCTTGGATAGCGACGTGGAATGGAACGGGAGTTTCTTCCCTGGTGGGTCATCGACATGCAGAAACCGTGATCGAAGCAAGGGGAGCAATACTGACAAAGATTTGCAGCGCAAACTCAGCGGGCTCCATCTCTGATAGCGCGCAGCCCTACATACACCAGGACTCAATTGATGAACCCACTGTATCAACAAATCTGCGAACATTTCCTTACAACAAGGAGCTGGTTCTGGTGGGGGGATGAAAGGAAAGAGTCGGTTTCTAAGCCCTATGTCCATTCTTGCACTGCCATGAGAATTGGCCCCGGGGGAAAAGCTCAGCCATTACATCGCGACGATTATATCAGCCATCGCTACCATACCGAGATTGATCAATGGGATGATTCCCGCGACATGGGTCGCGAGTCGGCGGTTGGAATGTTTGTGGCTGGTTGTAAAGTTACCAAGGAGAATGGTGGCACTCAGTTCATTCCGAAGAGTCATCTATGGTGAGTGCTACTCTTCTGTCCGAGTGCTTGTCCGGGAATGCTGACAGCGGATAGGGGCACCGATCGAAAGACGCCTCCTCGTGTCGACGAATGCATCTTTGCCGAGATGGAGAAAGGTGATACATTCTTCATGCTAGCCTCTGCCTTCCACGGAGGAGGGTCAAACATCACGACGGATGAGTATCGAACACTCTTTTCCACCTTTGTTGTACGTGGATACCTGCGCCAGGAAGAGAATCAATTCCTGGCTGTGCCGAGAGACGTCGCCCGGAGCTATGACCGCGACATCCAAGAATTCATGGGCTACTGTATGAGTGATCCAGCTTGCGGCTATGTTGAGCAGATGGATCCGATCTACCATCTATGCCCGGAGCTCAACACGGACTCTCGACCTAAAGATTTTTAGGCTTCTTTATATTAGGTGTGTCGTTATATTTGGTGATATTTTGCGAATGAAGCAGCCTGTTCAGAGTAGCTCCAGCCTTTAAATCATGATCTCATACGATTGCCAACGGTAGCCTGAAATTCCTTAAGTATCGTTTCTTGGGTCCATATGTAGTTTACGAATGTGGTGTTCCTGCTGCTTGGGATCATTTTGAGAGTTTGAGACGAATTTCGGCTTCACTGGTGGCGCGCTTGCAAACAGATCAATTAGATAAGCTCCAACGGACTTCAACTTGGGTTGAATGCTGGATTGATCATCAGACTCTTAGTCATTATAGCCACCGTCCATATTGAGCCGAGGCATCAGCTATGAAGGTGACGTAGACTCCCCGAACTCTCACAGGCATCTGTTCAATGCGATAAACCATACTCCGCACAGGAAGTGGTCCATCTTCTCTCGAGAGTGGGGAGGTCCATGGTAGACTCTACTTGGTGGGTCTCGTACGGTTTTCGGGGAGTTGAGTTGTTTTCCGAATCGGGAACTGATTTCATCCCCAATCATCATGGTATTTCGTAGGGCCCAAGAAACATCAGCACCAGGTATAAATAGCTTTGATCTTTGACAATCTTTTTGTACTCAAAGTTAGAACACTCAACAAGATTTATTTCATTTTCGAATTCCGATTGCGTTCTTCATAACATACCAGTATGGCGTCGAACAATTCACCCAGTTTGTCGACGAACCTAGTCGGCAAGACAGCGATCGTAACAGGATCCTCCAGGTAAGAAAGTCGCCCCATTGTTCAAGGACATTCAGAGACTAACTGTTGACAGAGGTATCGGTGCTGCCATCGGTCTAGAGCTCGGTCGCAGAGGTGCAACTGTTGTCATCACCTGTTCGAGTGAAGGGTCTCGGCAGGCAGCAGCAAATGTGGTCGATGCAATTGAGCAAACAGGCTCCAAGGGGAAGGGAATCCTTGTTCGGGCTAATATCACATCTGCGACATATCGCCAGGAGCTCGTCGACACGGCAGTGGCAGCGAGTCCAAGCGGGAAGATTGATATTCTGGTACATAATGCAGGAGATGGGGATGATTGCTACCTCTCAGACATCACGGATGAGTTCTTCGACAAGCAGATGGGCGTAAATTTGAAAGGTGAGATTCACGCAGCCCTGGGCATTTCATTCAAATTGCTAACCGTTGGCGACATTCGGTTGTCTAGCTCCTCTATTCTTGACTCAGGCCGCTGTTCCCCATATGTCACGAGGGGGAAGAATTGTTCTGATCACATCTGCGGCCGCTCGCATGGGCGTAGCCCAAACCTCGGTATATGCGGCGACAAAAGCTGGAATGGAGTCTTTCGCGCGGGTCTGGGCCACTGAACTGGGCCAGTCGAAGGGGATCACCGTCAACTGTGTTAGCCCGAGTCCGATAGCTACGGATCAGTTTCATGCCAGCGCCGCGGAGTTCAAGGAGGCATTACAGCCCATGATAGAGAGCACACCGGCCGAAGCACGGATAGTGGAGGTGTATGACATTGCACCATTGGTCAGGTTAGTTGAATCAAAAATGTTGATAACCCGGGCTATCATAATTCTGACGTCACGATAGTTTTCTGTGCTCAGAGGAAAGTCGGTGGGTGACCGGAAGTGTTATCAGTGGGACTGGAGGATTGCTCGTATTCTAGACATTCGTTTTGCGCCGACGGGAACTTCGTAATGCTAGACATGTCCACTCCTAGTTTTGCAATAGACCTAGCGTCCCAATATATGATATGACCACCTATTATCAGCCAATAGGCGCCACCTAGGGCCCCGCAATCCCCTCTCGGTTCTCCATCACTAGCAGCCGATGTCCCGTAAGTAGAAACATCTTCCACGCCGTCTTTGTTGCAATTCCCCGTTCCTCGACATGCGAAATGCGTCCCGTCCCGAATAAACACCATGTCGGGCATGTTTCCTAGGACAAGTAGGTCAATATCAACATGATCCTTCTCCAGAACCGAGTATGATCTAATCTCCTACAAGACCCTGCCTGCGGCACCTGCCGGAAGAAGTGTCGAAAATGTGATCGGGCGCGTCCATCCTGCGAAAGGTGCCGTGTCAAAGGACTGCACTGTGAGGGATACCCTCCCCGGTACCAGTTCATGCAGGACCAACTCTCCCGCGTCCCTGGACCAAATAACGAGTCAAGTCCCTCTAATGAGGCCAGCCCTAGTAAAGAAACCACATGATTGATTTTCCTCGCTGAGGGCCCGCTTTCATTAACCGTGTTTTCTTGCAGATAAGAGGTCTCTAGATCCCATCGCAAGAGTACCCCATAGGAGGTCAAAACGGTCAGTCCGGAAACCAGTTGCGACTGAACAGCAAGCAGAATCTGCGTCGAGCAAGTCGAGAAACCCCGGAATATCGGCAGAAACAACAATTGGTGATCTACTTGAAGATAGCGAAAATCAGGATCTTCTCCTATATTGTATGAGTCGCTTCACATCCAAGTCCCCGTTCTTATGGTGATGCTAATGAGAGACAGTTGATAAGACCGTGTGTAATGCCCTGGTGATCGACGCAGAGAATGTGGAAAATCTTTTTCGGAGTTTCATTCTCCCTTTAGCATATCGGAGCCTTGGGATTCTTCATGCGGTGCTTGCTCTGAGTTCCTGCCATGCTGTGAAGTCTGGGAGTCATAAGCATGCAGGACTGAGTGTCACAACAATGATAGAGCATCAATTGTCTGCTTTACAGTCGCTGAGTTCGCTGTTGTTGAAAGAAGAGTTGTCGTGTCTGGCGGGTGAGGAAGAAGACATTATTCTTGCCACCGTTCTTTTACTTGTTCTTCATGACGTGAGTCCTTCATCTTGCCACCATAGCAGACGTAAACAAATTAATATCTCGCAATATGCTAATATTGCTGCAGGTCTGCGAGTCAGGGATTTCATCGCACGGCGTACATCTCACTGGGGCGGGTTTTGTTTGTGGAAAGCTATGTCATCGGCCAGAGGCTTTGGCATCGCCGCGAATCACATTCCTTCTTTCGGCGTTGGTTTGGTAAGATATACCTACCAGTCTATTCTCAGTTTTATTCTGATTGTTTGTCACAGGCTTGATGTTCTCCGAGGCTTCAGTGGCGCTGAGAAAATGACGTACAGTGATAGTGTCCGCCAATTTATTTTGGAAACGGAATATTTTAGTTTCGAAACACTAGTGGGATGCCCAGTCGAACTCCTCTATAACATCGGCGGCGTCCTAGCAGCGGCAAAGGAGTTCATGAATGGATCCATCGGGCTGGATCTATTTCAAGCCACTCTTGACGAAGCCGAAACATTCTTCGGCCAGTGAAATCCGGAAGAAGCATCATACCCGACTCGATCCAGTCACTGGAAGGTGCTTGCCGAGGCATATCGCCATGTCTGCATAATCCGAGTGTTACGTTTTCCAGACACACAAGCAATTCCATGCGATGACCCACGAATTCAGGTCTCTGTTACTTCGATCCTGGACGCCTCGGCCTCCATACCAACTGAGTCGCCGTGGTTTAAGCGCCTTCTGTTCCCTTTGTTTATTGCCGGTTCGGAGACCTCGATCCCTCATCAGAAGAGATATGTCGATCTATGCATTGCTGAGATCAAGAAGTCCACTGGCTTTCAACATATTGCAATGATGCAGCTTCTAAACCAAGTATGGTGTGAAAAGGATAAACAGATAGACGGATCTATCAACGTACCGTGGATGGAATATGTAAGTGGCTTCCCATTTCTCTTTACCACCTTCTAACTATTTGCTCAAGACATGCTCTACTGACCTAGTTCGACAACACGATTACCTCTTCTTTTGAGAGTCGCCTTCTGCTCTGCATTGAAGTAGCGTGGCGCACAAACGGCTTTAGTGAGCAGTAGGATCCCAGTTGGGCTGTCAGTTCATAGTAGGAAGAAATTATATTCGCAGAGGAAATGGAGATCATATTTTATCGCTTTGTCCACCTAACATTCACCGAATCAGCGCGTGGAATGTGTAATGTGAGCAGTACTCTGCTTTCTTCTACCAGGGAATAGGCCTGTTTTTGGGCCTCTTTTATATCCTGGCCAGGTCGAGGAACGATTTCAACACGGTGTCTTCGGAGCAAATGGAGAAGAACCGATAAGACTTCGACCTGTGAGAACTTTTGTCCCGGGCATACTCGTGAGCCCATGGACCACGCAAACAGTGAATTTGTTTTCGAAGAGCAGATCGTCTCCTGATCCGATGCAATTTTTGTCTGATCAATCCATCTGTTGGGTCTCCAAGCGTGGCAGTCAGAACCCCAGAATTCAGGGTCTGTATGCAAACCAATGGCACTAATGTTGACTCGAGTATTTCTTGGGACAACAATTCGTCTTCCAGACAGGTGAATCAATTGATTGTGGCTGTTCGTGTCTCTGAAAATGGTGGGCACAGCGCCGTAGAGCCTCAGGGTTTCGTACTAATTTCAACCTTAGCATTGGACTACCTCCGTGGATATGTTAGCAATGAAGACAATCTTACCAACAAAGCCCGCAGTCTAACTATGCGGGTATAAGACTGACTATAGTCCACTTGGCCTTCTTCGGTGAACAAGCGATCAACCTCCTCGGTTACCCAGGTCTGGTAAGAAGGGAAAATAGCCAGAAGGTAGATGATGTAAACCAAGGCATTAGCAGTAGTTTCGTGTCCAGCGAACATTACCATAAACAGGTTTCCCGTAATCTCTCTGTTGGCCAAGCCATTCTCTTCTGCGGCGTGGAGCAAGAAGGACAGCAAATCGGCCTGAGAATTCGAGCTGGAAAACGATAATCTGGTTTCCACTATCTGCTTCAGGCAACTGCCAAGCGCCTTTGCGTTAGCTTTCATTTTCTGACTTGCTCGGTATCCCAAAGGCTTAGGGCGTGTAATATCATTCAGAAAGTTGGTCAGGTAACGCTGGCATGAGTCAGTGTTATCTGAATTGCCTTCAGTGTCTTCATTGACATCGATGCACGCTTTGAAAAGAACGTTCAAGCTGAGCCTTGTCATATCGGTCTGCGTAGTATGCACGGACTGAGCGTTGGTCCAGCTACTCAAGACTTCTATGGCTTGCTTGGCGGACACGGCCCACACAGCGTCGTTGACCTTCTCGTGTAATGCTTTCGCAACCAATCTGCGATGGCGCTTCCACTCTGTGCCTTCGACCTAAAAGCTGTCGTCAATTTCAAAGCTTCTTAAATAGGATGAACAATGTCTGGTTGCTGTCTTACCGATGATACGTTTTTCCCGAAAACATCCAATTTACCTTTGATTAATTTAGCTCGGGCGTTTTCTGATGTTATGGAATCAACATACCCAACAACTTGATCGGTTTTGGAAAGTCATTGCGACGGGAAAGAACATCCCTCGCAGCATCCCTGTCTGCGACGAAAAGCTCGCATCCGGTTGGTGTCACGAGAATGAAGCATGTGCCATATTCTTGATAAATCGAAAACTTTTCGCGGAATGCCCAGTTAGGCTGCAATAGTCTGATAAAGCCCAGATTTGCCAAGAGGTCTGGCAGCAGACCATGTCTCGATAAATATTGTAAACACCGCCATAGGAAGCCTCCAGACGAGGTAGGGCTTATTATTAAAGGTAACTCTAGTTGCCTAGCCAGGCTCCAATTGTGATACCATGGTCGTCCAATGTGCAGGCACAATAAAATGGCGACCACGATAAAAATGGAAACCAGAGGCATGGTTGCAGAATCGCACGGCGTGGCAACAGGGGAAGACAACAGGATCTCAGCACGATCCAGAAGGGTGGTGAAACACAGGCGCTCTGTCAAGGGCAGTCATCGAGGATATATATTTAAACGAGGAAGCGTGTTCCGAAAGATACGGAAGTAGGTGTTCGCGTCACGAGGAAGGAGGCAAAGACCGCGTCCACGATTGGCGCCACAGGGAATCTAACCCCTGGCTGGATTTTGTCCTTGTGGAGTAGAATCATGAGGTCCGAGTTGATGGGTTGAGCTGTAGGAGGCCATCTTCCAGGGCCGAGGGAACCGGGCGAGTGGGTCTGCTCGTCGTACTCGTACTGTTTCCCGCATGAAGGCTTCGATCTGGTTGCACGGGTGGGTCAAGGATCTTGAAAGTGCAATGCTGATAGGGTGTGGCGGTCTTCGGTGGAGCGAGGCGTCGCTAGTGGTCTCGGCTATTGTCAGTTTGGAAGTGATGAAGGCCGAAAAGGCGCACTAGCCGACAGGGCGGTCTGACAGGCGGAGTGGAAGATCGGGCAGTTTAATCCCCTCGGTCGTCTTCTTCGCCGCCCTTTTCTACCTAGGTACTGATGCTGCGCCTCTCTCTTGCTGTTAATGATCAGATACGGCCACAAATCGCGTCCCACGCTGATCATGCTTTCTTGTTGATCCCTGAGGGATTATTGGTCAATTGCCCGTTATGGCTTTGCGCCGACCCCACCAGAAATCCCGGCATGGCTGTAAGACCTGCAAACGTCGAAGAGTCAAGGTTAGTGTTTCTGCTTTCTCCGGTTCCCAAGAGCGGGGAGAATGGAATAGCTCCCTATTTTTTTTAGTGATTAAGGGCGATTTATTTGTCAATACTGTACTGACAAAGATGCCAGTGTGATGAGGCTCGACCATTATGTTCCAATTGCGAAAACCGAAAGGAGACCTGCGACTATGACACCGATTCATCTCTCATCTGGGCCACCGAGCGGAAGCTGCGCCGAAGAGGTCAAAGACAGACGGAATCCCTAGAGCCCGGTCTGCCAGACCGGTACGATACAACCACTGCTCCGTTTGATATACTGAACCGATTTGGTGTTGATAATGACCCCACCGTTGCCTCCACTGCGTTGAACATGAACCAACTCGAGCTCATCGTCCAATGGAACAAAGACACTCACCGGTTCTTTACCCGCAACGAAGAAACAAAACATATATGGAGAGACCTGATAGTCGAGGAAGCCTTTCATACCCCATTCCTGATGCATGGTGTCCTGGCGGTGTCCGCGCTGCAGTTCTCCCTATCTAGACCTGAGCAACAGAAGGCCTTCTGGCTTGGCATAGCCGCGGCGCATAAGGGCCAAGCACTTCAACCCTTCCTCGCCAGCTTTTCTGATATCAATGCATCTAACGCTAAGGCGATGTTAGGCTTTGCTAGCTTGGTAGTTGCCTTTGCGTTTGGATCTGCACTCACGGGACGTTCCGATCCCGAGAAACCCAGTCTAAGCGCACTCAACGATGTCTTTGTTCTATGCCGGGGTGTCCAGGAAATTACAAGCACTGCTTCGGCTTTCTTGCGAGAAAGTACCTTTGCTCCCCTCTTCGATATCTCTCGCCCTGTCGTCAACATTCCCCATGCCACAACCGAGGCGCTCAACCATCTTGCAAACATGAACTCAGCGTCGTGGCTCGGCGAACATCATGACACCGCGACATATGCACGCGTGATCCAGGCGCTGAAAGATCTCTTGCCGTACGCATATCTTGAACCCACCTCTATGACTTTAGCGGTAGGATGGGCTATCAGATCCTTACCTGCATATCTCGAAAATGTGCAGAAATGGGAACCCTTTGCTCTGGTAGTTCATGCTCACTACTGCGCCTTCCTTCACATGGCACGTGAAAACTGCTTTATTCAATCTTGGGGCAGTGCTGTTCTCCGGGATATTTGGCATATATTAGACTCGAACTGGAAAGAGCATATAAGCTGGCCTGTCAACCAAGTATTTGGCCCAGGGGATGTACTATGAACAAGTCTAAAGAACATTTCCAACTCTCATCCACCGATCACCTGGATAAACCAACCCATCTTTGATTACATTTGTTCAGTGCATTCGTCCTAGACATCAATGCGCATTCTGATGCCATTGATGATTCGCAGTGCACTGATGCACGTTCTACCACTTCCACGATCATGGGATGCAATCATTCATTCTACATGTTCATTATAGCTGGCTGTGGAGCGGATTGGTTGGGTATTTGAGCATTGAAAGGCTCTCAATATTGATTCGACAGATCATTATCCAAGAGCACCATTATCTTGCCGGCGTACACATCTCCACCTCGAGCACTCCCAAATTATCATCTACGCCGAGGGAAGTTGTGGCGATGTCTCCAACTGTGGCATTGTCACATAGCCCAGCGACTCCGGTGTTCCCCCTTCCATGCAATATTGTCACCTACACCCACTTCGATGGGGTACTCTTTGTTCCGAAAGTTATTGAGCTTCAGTATCATCCGAGAAACACTGCCAGGGCTTCCCATGAATATTTCATCCGGGCACATTCTCTATTTGCGTCCGAGGACCACTGAGCTCTCTTATTATCATCGCACGAGGCTTTGGTATTGTTCTTGTCGGATCCAGCAGTGGCATTGGATACTTCAACGAATTCGCGCGATGTTGTATTAAACCCTCCTGGGGGAATGGGGCCCCGAAAGAGGTTCTAAGAGAGACCAGCTCCTGGAATTGGGCACTCAACGTATCCTTGCATTTGAACGGTTTGGATTTCAATGTAAAGCAGGCCGATTTGAGGTAACCGGACTTTGCACTTAGTGTGACTCTTCCAGCGGTTGTTGACGAGTCGTCTTCGTTCTATGCATACAGTGTGGTCACTTTCTTCCAGTCATCATCATCAAAACCGGCGGTTTCTGCTGCGTCCGTGTCGTCAACATGGACTTTCCAATCGGAGATGAAGTTGAATTTGACCGGTCCGCTCTTCAAGGGAGCGGCGTTGGTGAAGGCTAAGGGAGTCAAGAATATCATGAGAGGAGGGATGTCTCATTTTCAATTTCTTGCTCGAGGCTTGTTGAAAGGACACCGAGGATACTCATACTATTCAGTGATGCAGGTTTATATCTCTTCCAGGTGTTCATTGCATGCATTCAATGTCTCTGTATGATGTCACATGTGTTGCAACAACGGCTATTGAACGATGAATGGCCGTCAATGCCACTTAATCATTGCTGTCAATACCTGGAGTACACCTAAGAACTTTGAAAGGTGGTTGAACTAGTCCACCATTCAATATGTCTCTCCATCCCCTGTCAAGTTTGAAGTGAACGTTCACTATATCCATAAAGGTGAGTGATTTCTTGCATGCAGACCAGTGTCAGGGCTTCCCCACGTTACAGCTCGAAGACCGGCGATCATTGTAAAACATGAGAGTCAATTTCTGCCGATTTGCCTTGGACCGATTGGATCTTTCCTGGATAGACTAAGTAGGCTTCTTGAGCCAACCTTCACCGCGACCTTTCACGAACCATTTAGCAATTCATTTTCGGTTCCAGTCCTTATTGACTTTCTCTTACCTGCCTCACGGTTCGGACTGATAAAGCTGGATCTTTGTGCAGCTGGGCTACGTCAGGAGCAATGGGAGTGATCATCTGTCGACTTGGTTTGCATTGATAGTCTGCTCGTCCGGCTTCGTGCCCAGCAAACGGTGGCCGCATGGGTCTTCTGGGTGGAAAATGATAGTTTTTGCGATCGATGAGGTCGATTTGTAGACCTGATTAACTGATTGAGGACGGTTAGTAAATTGATCTTTTAAGTCGTGGGGTGCGTCCGATATCCATTATAGTTCTTGAGCCTTATTTGTCTTTCAAACTTCGCATGTAATGTCAGTCGTTTAGCGTTCTTTTCTTAGAAAATGTCAATGACGCCCTTCAAATTGTAACAGGCGGCCTGGTCGGTTGTTCTCTTTGCGTCGTGAAGTATTATGAAGCAGACGAAAGCTCCATGGAACCAGCGAAAACCACACCTTGGATCGGATGCGGCTGTGATAGAACACGAGAGCTGTCAGTTCTAGAAGTAAGATCGGTCGCCTCGGGCGGCAAGCCGCCATTATATTCGGATCCTGTCCTTCGTATAGTCGTACAGATGTCCTAAAACGGATAGAGGTACGAAAGCGAGCGGATCACGATAGCAACGATTTTTGGGCCATTACCTAGAACCCCGTGAATAGCGAATCGTGGAAGCCGGTTCGCGATATTCGCTTGTTTATTCGAAACTAGGCTGTGTGTCACCTTGCGGCAGGGGACATCTTGCTCTGTTTGTATGGCTAAACGAGTACGGCCAAGAATGGCGATTGTTCAGGCAGACAAGATAAGTCGGGGTAGGGAATACTATTTAACTCCATCTGCAATGTCTTTGAACAATGAACTTTGCGATAATAATTCTCAAATATTGGCCATACATTTCATGTCATCTATCGTTTCCTGGCCTACTTACTTGTTTTTCGCGCATTCATCTCAAAGACCCAGCACCATGATTGATCTCTCCATCTACAACAGCCCTCAACTCAAGTTCCGGCTTCATATAGTCATTGGTGTCCTGCTTCTATTGAATTTCATTCTCATCATTGCACGGTTAGCCAATAAGGGAACGCCGCCGACTCGATCTAATACATGGGGAGTAGCAGTAGTGAGTTCATTCCAATCAAGCTGCACTCAAGTAGACAATGCGAAAAATAGATCAGAATGTGCTAACTCCACTATAACAGTGTGTCAAATCGGCTGTCTTCATGGCATACCAGATCCTGACAGCCCACGCCAATCGATTAAAACGATGGGCCAGCCCTAAAGCGTATATGATTCTCAACATCATCGACACCATCTTTTGGTTCGCCCTCTTTATTATCACTTGTATGAGCACCGCCGGCTCCTGTAGTGGGAGCAGTTGTCCGCTGGGCGGAATTATAGCGACTCTGACTATAATTTTATGGTAAGGACCCCGAATTGCCTAACTCACCTTCAGTTGTTGAATTTGACTAAGGGAATGAATATGCTAACTTTTTTCCGTCGCAGTGGTCTCGCCGGTTTGTTGTCCTTCGTGTGTATTCGCGATTGGCGCTATTTCAAGGCAAATGGGACTCTTCCTGGGACGGTGAAACCTTCCGTTCATGGTGGCGTGTAGTTGGAGTCGATGGAAACAAAATATAGAATCCCGAAGGACTACTGCGGATCTTGAAAATATTTCCTGTTCGGCTGTTAGAATTAAATGCTTTGCAGAGAACATCAAAACCAGGACAACTGCTCTGCTTTCGCTTTCTCTTTTGTATGTTAGAAGGGAGGGTAGACATCATCAACATGGCCAATTTCATCAGGAGTCTTTCGCAGTTCGTTGTAGATTGTCACAGGGTACAAATTCTTGGCACTTTCACCAGGCGAATATTGCATAAAACTGTGCGTTGCTTACATGATATTTCATATGACTTTTATGCGTTTTTCTGTAATAAGCAGGCTTATTCAGAGCAAGTAGACATAGTTAGTTAGTAGGTCAATACATATTGAACAGTCGATCTTGTAAAAGATTATCTGGAATCTTCACTGAATACTCATCGTAAGCCAGAAAAAAGAGAAATCCAAAGCCCCGAGTCCATCCAGGCGCAGTGGCTCCCTAGAAAGGGAGCATGCAAACAAAGTTGCTAAAAGCTAAAGCCGCATCACTATCAGCAATGCTTCCAGAGAGGGAGGTGAAAACAGAACCCAAATTCTTTCCCACAGACCACACCTCTCATCGTCGCTAGTAATTATCATTCGGGCTGTATTGCAATCAAACACAGATAGATCCTTTCCTCCGGAAGTCAAACTTCATAAAGATTTCATTTGTTGGGTTTAATAAGCCAATTAATTGGACCTCATTATGGCTTGGTATCAGCCACTTTTCTGAAAGGTTCAGAACAAGAAAGGGGGAGCTGGCAGAAGGATACGTGTTTTGACCTCAGGAAACGGCCGCCACCGTGCTTGGTCTTGAATTATAAACTTTTTTTTGTTCGGTAGAAAGGAATACATAGCAAGTCTTTGTAAGAAGTATCTTCTCACTGATTATTATGGTTAGCGTCGTGTAACGGGCACGAGTTTTCGCAAAGTGATATGTCACATGGGCGTGCATACATTGGGCCTGAGGCGCTTATATTAAAAAGGGGTGAGATAGAAAACAAGTGCTCCGTAAATGGAGGCGAACTGTCCAGGTCCATTCTATTCTCGGTAGTATGGTCAAGGTGCGAACAGAGCATATCCTTGCCAATGGCGCTCAATAAAACACTGGAGAAGTTTCGCGGACACATGGAATATCGAGCAGCTTTGAAAACATCATGGCCTCCGGACCTCCTCCATGGAACCTCGTATTCTAGGATAAGCGACAAATGGGTGGCGACAATTGGCGGTAGGTGTTCTTGGTATCGATCTCATCCTGAGCGTGGTTGGAAAAGGACGAGTGGGCAGTTGGGAGCCTGTCGGCATCAGATGCCCTAAATCGAGTATTGATTGGACCGGTTTAGGCTAAGACACTCGAACGTGGCTCAAAGACATCAGCTTCCAAGATTGCCAAGGGTCTCAGCCTCCGGCCAAGAGCGGACTGAGATTCGGGTCGGTAAATTGCGTTATTTGCGGGAGAGGGTTTGCATGTATTGGGTTCACGTAGGACAGGTTCTCTAATTATGTCTAGTTCATCTGTTAGTAGGAATAGGACGATGCAATGTCCCGGGGTCAAAGAAATAAACCCAGACAGGGGGGTTGCGCTATGTGTCCCAAAGAAAACAGAAGCAAATCGCGATGAGAAGTGCGCCAAGTCCACAAGTCCGGGGTCCCCGCATAAAACAGGGGAAGAAGTGGAAATGACAGTTCCAAGTCGGACCTGGCCTACCCCGCCTAGACTTGGCCGTAAACGCCAGCAAGCAGGGTTTAAGATGGCAACATGCGCGTCCAATAGCCTCCACCTCCTACAGCCCAGCTCCATTAGCCCTAACTGCCCGATAGGACCTGCAACTCGCCAAGGCCAAAGATAAGCAGGAAAGCAGGGTCAGACTGCCTGGAGGACTCGCGTGCTGGACTTGGCAGCACCTATGGTGGAAGGGATATCCCTTCCTTTGAGCCTAAATTTCCAGCGGATAGTCCGAGCTAGTCCTCTCGTGTGCAATTGGCCAGACATTCAATTGAGCTATCTGTTTCCCAGGTAGGAGTGAATGATGACCCCGGATTTCTCCACTTTGGTGGGCGGCTGAGTCGGACTGTATAAATTGGAAGCCTTGGTCTAGGGATTATGGGGGATCCATTGCCTTAGGAATCTTATGCTTACGCTGACGCTTACATCATGGATGATAAAAAGATTGTTCTTGAGAGTGCAAGCAGTAAGGACTCAGAGGTCGGAGCCGTCCAGGCGGTTGGATATGACCAGAAGGCTACAAAGCAACTGATCAGGAAGATCGACTGGGTCTTGATTCCATGGCTTGCCTTTCTTTATCTGTGAGACTCTTGCCGCCAAAGAATATGCCACTTGACTGACCATCACAGGCTGAGCTTCCTCGATCGAACGAACATTGGAAATGCGCGTCTTGCTGGGCTGGAAGAGGACTTGGGGATGTCCGGACTGAACTACAATGTATGTCTGAAATTCCATATGACATTCCAATGCTGATGGCCCAGGTTGCACTCGCGATCTTCTTTCCTTTCTACGTCGCCGCTGAGATACCCTCCAACCTGATGATGAAAAAGTCACGACCGGCCATGTGGATACCCATCATCATGTTGGCATGGGGTATAGTCTGCTCGCTGATGGGCTTGGTGAACAACTACGGCGGTCTGCTTGCCGCTAGAGCAGCTCTTGGTATTGCTGAAGGTGGACTATTCCCAGGAGTTACATTCTAGTCAGTTTGTTCCTAACATTCAAGGCCTCCACTGACCTTCCTAGCATCACAATGTGGTATAAACGACACGAATGCGGCCTGCGCATGGCCATCTTCTTCTCCGCCGCCACAGCAGCTGGTGCCTTTGGTGGACTCCTTGCGCGAGGCATCGTCGAAATGGACGGCCTCGGAGGCAAGGCCGGCTGGGCTTGGATCTTCATGATCGAAGGACTGGTCACTTTTGCTGTTGGTATGTTGGCTTTATATAGACTTGAACTGGAACTGACCTAAATGCAGCAATCGCCGCGTTCTTCATCATGAACGACTACCCCGACACAGCCAAATTCCTCACCGAAGAAGAGAGAAGCGAAGTTCAGCGCCGTCTCAGTGAAGACCGCAGCTCGCTCGCCGACGAATTCAACCTAAAATACTTCTGGGACGCCGTCCGCGATTGGAAAATCTGGGTCCACATGTTCATCACCATCGGCATCTACACGCCTCTCTATTCATTCTCGCTCTTCCTACCCACTATCGTCAAGACCCTTGGGTACTCCAATACCACGGCCCAGTTGATGACCGTGCCTCCGTATGCCGTGGCCTGCGTCTTCTGTATTGGAGGCGGGTTCCTGGCTGATCGGCAGGGCCAGCGTGGAATATACATGATATTCTTCAACATAGTCGCGTACGTCTCTCACCCTATAGCACTCGTTTCCAAGCCCTAAACTAACTCCCACGAACCAGAATCATTGGCTTCATAATGCTGATCGCCTCTAACAACACTGGTGTGAAATACGCTGGTACCTTCTTCGCGGCTACCGGCATCTACCCCAACGTACCGCAGGGTGTAGCATGGAACGGCAACAATATCGGAGGCTCAGTGAAGCGCGGCGTAGGAATCGCGATGCACGTTGGATTCGGGAACCTGGGTGGCGTCGTCTCCAGCTTCATCTACCAGAGTAAGGACTCGCCGCATTTTTACCCGGGCCACGGAACTCTTATTGCCACGCTGTCAATGAGCACCGTCTTGTGTCTTTTTATGACGATTTATTTGCGCCGCGAGAATGCCAGGCGTGATCGGGAGAACCCCAAGGCTCCGGGGGAGTATACTGAGGAAGAGAGAATGGCAGAGAGGGAGAGGGGCGATTATGCTTCGTTTTTCCGGTATACCATTTAGGTGAACAAGATGACTTGGTGGGCAAGATGAGAGTGCTAGGCCTATTTGAGATAATTTCAATTGCAGTATGCAACCTGATCGGATGATGTGAATCCAATGGATATACTTCCCAAAATGGATAGTGGCACGTGCCCTTGGTGACTGGCATGACTAAGCAGCCTGTTATTTCCGCTCATTCCCGACGCTCCCTCGCACTTTCCCCGACATTCCCGACCGAAGATCCAATGGACAATAATGCGCTTGTCAATTTCGTGTGATGCCTGTCGGTAGGGAGATTCCATTCATTGTAAACGATCACCGCTGATCATTGTGCTAGACAAGCCAAGGTCAAGTGCGTCCATGAGGGCCACCCGCCTTGTCGACGTTGCGACCGTCTAGGTCAATCGTCCTGCGTCCTGACCGATCCACGATCTTCTCCACTCAAGCCAAAGAAAGATTCATTTCGGGTTCAACGAAGAGAGAGCCATTCATCGCGATCGACGGAAGTCCTTCCAGAGAGAATTGCAGAGCCCTCTGCGGAGCAGACCTGCCGATGTGCTCCTGCCAACCCCATCGCCTCCCTTCCGGCAGCCACTGTCGTGAGCGCCTGTGACACCTACCGGAAGAAATTCCCCGTCGCCAATTTCCTCCATTATCCTACGCTCATTGCCGATGTGTCAAATAATGTGGCAGCCGTGGACCCGGTCTTTGTGGCCTCCATGCTGTGTCTGTGCGCGCGTTTCATGAAAGGCCATCCTCTTGAGCCGGAAAGTGTTTACGCTGATTATGCGCGCACTCAGTTGGCAAGTCGAGTCTTCGAGGCACCGTCACTATACCTGGCTCAGTCTCTGGTCATGGTCACATTCTATGAGTGGGGTTCAGGTCGTCCTTACAAAGCATGGATGTACAGTGGTAGGCTGATGCTGTTAAACCATTCCGATCGACGGCGATTGACTTTCTCCAGGCATGGCGACGTATATGATCCAATCCCTTTTGAAGACCGCGGACGACAGCATGGAACATAACCCGGAAGAATTCCACGCGTCACAAATCCAATATGAGCAGTTGGTTCGGACGTACTGGTGCTGTTTTGCTCAGGACTGCGAGCTAAGCTCAGGTGCTCGTCAGCACTTTGCTCTGTCATTTCGCCAAATCTCCGTTCCCCTCCCCATCAGCGACCAGGATTTTAATTTCGGCCGCCGTACCACGTCTCGACTAATGCCAGCAAATATGAATCGACATTCGCTGCTCTCTTCGGACTTGACGATCGATCGAGGTTTGACGATAGTGACTCGTGGGTTTGATATTTTCGTCCGTATTTTGCGGTTTGCAAACGAAAGCCGCCGAGGTCGCACATCATCACCTAGTGTCTTGTCGTCACCACAATTGACATGGCGGACCCTAAAAGAAGAGCTTGACGAATGGAGGTCCTTGCAAGATATCACAGTTCGATACCCTGCAACCAGCGCTCAGGCCCATGTTGCTTTAGGGTACGGTGAGCTTTTCGCCTATATCAACCTGATTTACTTTATGAGGTAGATTTTATCCGATCACATTGCCAACAGGTGCTAAAACATGATTGCAGTATTCTTTTCCTCCATCGTGACTCCGTTCTCTCTGGTTCGAAGCCCTTCGCCGATCGAGGGATAAACGCTACTGGAGACTTCACCGGGTGCGAAGAGGCCATCGACCAGCTTTTCGAGGCCGCTCAAAATATCAATGGCGTCCTAACCGCGCTTGAAGCATCTGAGACGCCAGTGATCACTCCCTACGCTGGTTTCAGTGTCTTTGTGGCAGCCCACATCAATATGTACGGCACCGTTTCTCCGCTTCGGTATCCCGGTGGGCGTGAGAGGGCGGAACAAGAAAGAAAAGCGAATTTTTCGTATCTGGAACGTCTTTGCGAGTACTGGCCCGTTGGTCAAAGCTGGGTAAGTTTGGAAGTCTCAATATCCCGATCTTAATTGCTAATGCGTTCATAGTGGCGAACGGTGCGGGAAGCGGATAAGTTTTATCGAACGGCTAAGAGTAATCACTTCTCCGGCGAGCGTCCCAGTCATCTCACACTCGCTGGAACTCTAGATGAATATGGGGACATCCGTTCGTCTCGTCCTCGGCATGATTTATCCATATCAATGCGAAGGCGAGAGACAGCGTCTTCCGATGCGATTGATTCGGGACAGGAGGACCCGAGAATCATCCGCAATAGTCAACCGAATATTGCACCAGGTCATCACGGAATACTTGATTCTTATGATCTGGAAGCGGAAATGCTGCAATGGCCCTTCATTGACGAAACATGGTTCCATGGGTTCGATACGGGATTCGATGCGGCATGGCCCAATTTAGGTTGAACATATAAGAAACTGCTCGGAGCTGTGACTGCAATTCTATCAGCGTCACGCTTACTGTCTTCTCAGTTATCTCAATCGAACAACAACCTCGAAGCAGGTAGTCAGTGACCGAGGCCTATAGATACTATATCTGTTTCGGCACCGGTCTCTTATGCTTCACGGTTAAACTTTATATGTTGGAACATACGATGGCAGGCAAGTTACCTTTAAACAGGCTAGCTTTCTAGAGCACAATTTCCAGAAACTCTTGTCTGTGTTTTTTATCCTGCGTCTATTTGAGATTTTTGTCCTTATCTTATTGGGATATATCTGTTTTACCCTGTTATATCCCCTCTCTACGGGAGATACTCTAAATCTCGCTGCTGATCTGAAGGAAGGAGTTAAGGAAAGGGAAATCCAGGAGTTAATGTTTGTCGTCCGATTCAAGGATAATACCAAAGTACTGACTAACTGCAGAAGATATTGTCTGTTAACACGACATACATCGCAGAAACGGTACTTTTGCATGCTGAAACTTGGGGTCACAATCTTGATGGCTTGATGCTAGTTCATCGAGGTTTCCTGTCAAGTTTTAGCCCTGTCAGGACCCGGGCTCTATTCGTCATCAGTATACGCCACGAGGCGTGACTACTTGATGACCCTTGAGACTCTCGCCTGTGTGAGATGGTGCAAATAGTGGCGTACTCTCTAATATCTGCAAGACTGTCTCTGCGTCCGAGCAATGTACGACTCGACTCAGTGCGCCGTGCATCATAATACCTACCTCCCGTGTCGCCTACAGATGGTATTTCAGATTCGACTGAGTAGGGAGCTCGAAGAGTTCCGAGATGGTTCCAGCCATCATTCCAGTTTGCAGGTCGGCCAGGACCCGCTTCAGACTGGGTATGCAGGAGCAAACGATAGAAACGCTCTGTAAGAACTGTAGCCAGATAGATGGCATGATCGCATTCCATGACAGGTCCCGCGGAATTGACTGGAAGTATGGCTTGAGCGACAGCAGACCAGCGATCGTAATAGCAGGTACGCTACAATTTTAATCGTCAGTTTTCAATCTGAACCCCAGGGGATAAGATGATGATATCCCACAATAAACCGAGTGCAAAGAGCGCTGAGATTTGCCGCCGCTTCCACCCGGTCATCTGCACACTCCATACTAAAGCAATCGGTAGTGCAACGATCGCAAGGTCTAAAAGGATATGGCAGACACGAGGTGCCAGATAAAGGGCTTCCTGGTTCAAGCATTGACCCGTGTCAAACTCAATATATTTGCGCTCCCGCATTGTGTAGCCAATATAACAACCCCAACCACGACCCAGATGCTCGTCAATCCCAAAACAATCCTACAGCCAATGAGCACGGTAGCGAAAGGCTTGATGGATACAACGAGGAGTGTGACGGCAGCTTTCGAACAAGCGAGCACAATGATCGAGAGTATTTGACTAGCATAGATATACTTGAAAAGGTCAGTGTTCGTTTTAGCGTCATTGGAACTAGCTAGCTGACCTTGCTATATGTTCTGGAAGATTCCTCGTCCATAGTATCTTTGTGACGCCCAAGACCGTTTCTGCTGGCAATGTTGAGACACGGTCTGGGAGACAAAAACAAGCTACTCATCGATTTCTCAGTAAGCACACATAAAAAAGGTAAAAGGGAGATGCTTACTGTGCCTGTTGGTAGAAAAATGTCGGTCCAGGATAACTTGCGGAGAATGCGAAATCGGGAAATCAAGGCGATTATTGTCACCCAGAAAGCCAGAATCAGCAAGAGTGTGGCGACGACAATGGCCCAAGCGCCATGGTCATTATCAGTAACTGGAAGAAGGGGAGGCAGCATTGTCATCCTACTAGGTAGCTCTCCCATCGCCATGCCGGGGAGATTCGTGGCATCGAAGGGGTATGACCAGTCATTACAGGAAAGGCTCGCGTTATATCGAGGCAACACTAAGTCGACAAAGGTACGAACGAAGCCATGGTTTATCTTCCATTCCGTCTTGGCTTCTTCCTGATCCCAGCGGTGCTGAAACGCAACTAAGTGCTAGATTTGTGTGCGGTGTCCTCGTTAGCGCATGCAGGGTGCAAGGGTACACCGTACTCCGTAGGCAAAGGGCTGGAAAATCGTATTTTCCATCTGATCTCTGTCTGTAACTTGATTTATTGGACGTTCCCCTCCTGGCTCGGAATATTTTAACGTGCTTGTCGGTTTTCTTTCTCCACTCCAGCCAGCCATGTTCATTCTTCCTTCGTCAACACGTTGCTTGGGGTCATATCACAAGTATTGGCTGGCATTGGTTGTCGCATTTTATCGGCGTTCATTCCGTCGAAAAGAGATTTCGAAATGGAACAGCACGAATTGACGTCACATGTTGGCAAACATACTCAGTCTTCTATCGATGAAACACCACCAGGAGGTGGGGAGAATCAAACTCCTACGACCGACGCAAGCCATGTCAAATAGAAAGAAATTGTTGACCAGACACAAATAAAAGTTGGTCTTGAGTGTATTGAAGTTTGAACAGCAAGAGACTAACCAAACCCATTTCAGCGACTGTTCAATTTCACTCAAATCTTTTTCTTTTCCCTGACGTTCATGTCAAGCTGGGAGAACCAGGCTTTGTGAGTGGGGATAAAACATTCTTTCTATCTCATCGGGCTAATCAGCGACCAGGAACCTGAATGCCGTGCTCACGAATGGTGGCCCTGAGGCTCTAGCCTGGGGTGTGGTGGTTGTGATCTTCGGCGCCATGGCTTAGTCTGCTTCCTTAGCAGAAATGGCCTCGATGCAGCCCATTGCGGGAGCGCAGTATCACTGGACACATCATCTCGCGCCTCCAAATCAGAGAAGATTCATCACTTGGATGCAGGGTAGGATCGTTTACAGCTATCAAAGCGTCGACAACAGACAAAGGACCTAGGGTGGATCACATAGTTTGCGTGGGTATCGTTACTGGCTGGTGTCGCCAACACGATGGCTACGATGATCCACGGACTGGCCACTGTCAACTATGAAGACTACGAGCCCAAACGCTGGCACTTGACGCTCATTATGTTTGCCATGCTAGTCGTGGAGGCCCTCATGAATATGTACACATTCTAGCCGATTCCTTGGATTGAACTCTTGGTTGGGGTGCTTCACATCATCATGTTCATTATCTTCCTGGTTGTTTTTGCAGCGTTGGCCCTGCCTCGATGGTTCTCATATGTAGGTGTCTTAGAGTCGATCACGGCCTTGTATGATCTAATGACATGAGATAGGTTGATCACAGGAACAATGTACCTGTCGGTTGACTTGGTCATTGCCCTAAGCAGATATCCTATCGATTCAACTATGCTCGGTGGGTAAAAGTGAAGTGTCATTTCTAAACTACAATCTGCCTAGCTATTCATAGTTCCACTTGTTTACACCTATGCATTCCTGATCCCTTGGTATGTCATTTGGAATGGTAGGCCAAGTCTAGGCCAAGCAAGGTGCTGTGCGGTATGTGGATTAGGTCAGGATACTCCACCTCTCTGGTCTGGTTGACAATATTGTTCCAACAGATATCTCTGATATTTTCATATCTCAGAATTCTACAGCGAAAACGTCTTCCAAAGGCAAATCATTATTCAACCCTTGACCTTAATTTTCTTCCACTAGGCAAATGGTTCGTGCTTCCTTGTCGGCGATTGTGGACCATACTGCGCGCGGTAGACCTTCATTGATGACTTCCGTGATGGTTCCAATGTAGGTATAAACATCCGTTGTGACGACTAGAGAGGCGTCAATATTCGCGACCCAGATCTTCACGAGTGTGCCGTAGATTGCTGGCAGGATGAAGGCGCCTGTGTTGAAAAGGAGAGAACCCGTGTAACTAATTGATCAGCATTTATTGCCACGTCTTGAAAGGGACTTACTTTGAGCCGTACCACCATCGCTCGCCGACAGCCCACCGTATTGATAGGAGCTTGGGTGATTCTTCAGCAGGATCCACTTGATCGGCTTGGACAGGACCCGCTTGAAGAAGATCCGCTTGAGTAGGGTTTGACTGAACGAGATCTGACTGAAGAGGGTGTGCAAACCCCTTTGCACAGTTGGAACCTGCACATGTTTCCATCGTTCGAAGCCAAATCGAAGCCAGGCAGACACAGGGGAGCGGAGGGTGGGCGAGGGAGACAGGGAAAACAAAAATTTCCCCGCCTGAAGCATGGCGAAGCACCCGCAGCATGTCACCTGCCTTCGTGCCAACTTACTAAGTATTGCAGCATCACTGCAGCCATCATACGACCACATCTGTTGGCGATAGAAGTCATGCACAATCTTCTTGCAAAGTGTTGATTTCCCGACACCCGCGCGTCCTCGGATTAGAATCCGCCTTGGCTGGATCATTTGGCCATCCGGACCTTTTCGGTCATGAAATAAGTCGGGAATGTGACTTCCCTTTCAGGACTATCGGCTATTATCTTTATGCGACTGAGTAGTGAAAAGCTTGATAGTAATTTTTCCTGTAGCTTCGTATTGCGGTCCTTGTGACGGTATTCGATTATTGAAAGATTGATGTAGCATTGCTCCATGTCTAGAAAGTCTCCAGAGAGGCGCTTAATCTTTAGACGATTGTTCCTCTCATAGTATTCCTGTAATTTGAGATCAACTGGTCTATTAGTTAGCAGCATCCTATATTAGTCTGAACAGAATATTAAGGAACCCTACTGTTGATCGTTGGGGCCGCAGGGATTCCCGACAGAAACATTTTGGCATAAGCAGCAGCAGCTAGAGCTGCATACTCTTGCCACTTTTTATTTTTATGGGAGTCGCAGTAGTCACAAATTCCTCGAATCACTAGGGGCCGTAGCTGATCCATCAAGCCAGCAGTTTCCATTTCGAAGCAGAGCAAGTTAAACTCCTGTGCAATAGAGTCTCGAATATTGGCATTCTTCATGACCTGATCACCGGAACCGATCAACCCATAATGAAATTCAGGTATATCGGTTTCTCGGGGATTACGGTCTACTACCTGGTTCCGGTCGCACGTAGTACAATCTGGTGTGCCATTTGGATGTTCATATGTAGCTCTGAATAACCAGTCATCATTTGGTCGGATATATTGTTGTCTGCTTGCACCTTTGGTGTACTGCATTGATTATACCCCTGACTTGGTATTTTCGTGAGAAGCCATCGCTCTGTATCTGAGTCAGAGCGGTTAGCAACTCGGGACAGGGTTTATCAAGTGAGCCATTATGTTAAGATTCTCCATCACGGTGAGTTTTGCCAAAATCATATTGGATAACACCGCCTGAGCGGCCTGTTGGCTTGCTGATCACAACATCACCAAGGCGAATGTCAGACCCAGTACTGGGAACTCCACCTCCAATGCCAACCATCAAGCCAAAACGAATATTTGGGAAGGTGGAACGCATCTGCGATACTACCATTGAAGCGGATACCTTTCCATATATACCAGATCGCAAACAAGCCACTGCCACATTATGATTACCAATTTCGCCAAGTGTGTAATTATTGTCGTCGGATTTTGCGGGAGGCAGAGGAAGGTGAACTTTGTCTAACACAGACTTTGCGGTCTCCAGTTCCAGAGATAATGCGCATATCCATGCGACTGTGTAGTCCCCGTGAGTGAAGTTCATTTTGTCAATAGAGTGGAAACAGATCTATTGCACTCGAGCCACGTATAAATTCATGGGGAAAGCCAGTCCATCTCCTAACATGCGACTAAGAGTCAGTCTTGTTGTTTCCATAACTTGACAGAAGATCTGAGAAATACATTGGGTACCTGAGAAAAATTCCCAACAATCGAACCGTGGGAGCAGATATGGGCACACACTGCAAGGGATGGTTATGTACTTGGACATTTGGATCAGGCACCAAAGAACGTGTGGCCGCGGGAGATGACTAAACCGCTTATATCATCGCCTTTCTTGGCCGATTGATTCATTGCATAAATATTGCATTGTCATTGTGTTTTTATTGCAGTTTTATTGCATTTATACGGCATTTTTCGGGACAGTATTATCGTGATATATCGTTTGTTTTGTCGATCAGGAAGCCTCCCAAATTGCATAAATATCGGCTTCTTTATCGTATAGTTAGTTGAATCAAGACCTTCATTCAGTTGAAAAACGATCATATTCCTTGGTTGAATAAACGCTTCTCGGTAGACCCACATATTTCTGCCACAGAACGTTCTGAGCGAGCGGGGTTCGTGTGATGCCAAGCCTTATTGAATCACGTGTGACGACTTCACCTCTGAGACCTCCAGGTTCCCAACGTAAAGTAACGTGATGCACCGCCAAGCAGCGGATCCTCTGCTCGAACCTCGAGGTAGCGGCTTGTGCATTTTGGCCAGCCAGCGCTATCATGCTATCATGGGCGACAGGGAGAGAAGAAGAAGAGGTCCAAAAAGGCCAAGAAGGGAAGAAGAGAGAGTTCTGTGGATCACAGACACCAGAATTAAGATGCTGTCAAACACAATCGGTATTTCTCATACACACCAAAGGTGGTGGTCATAAAACGAATGAATGAGGGTCTGAATTCTTTGACTATCTGCAATCTCTTGCTCCTTAAGTATTTCCATCTGTATCCCCTGAACATACAATACTTCGTACAGTTGAATTATGATCGTCAGGACCCATGGCTGATCATCCGGATCTTTATATTTCCGGTATCCGGTCATTTCGGTTGACAGATGCTAATCAATCAAACATAATGAACTATATCAAGTATTACTGGTACTAATTTTCACCTACTGTATTATACTGTTACGAGACAGATACAGTATATATTACAGGCTGAGAAATCATGTTCTGTATGTAAATATGCTTCTACTTTAGCGCCTTGGCATTAGGGTTTGGGAAGAAGCTTTGTTATTGCGGGGGTGAAACAGGTTTCGAATCCGAGTGTACGAATTAATTATTTGGGCGCGATAATCATTCGCAAAATGTTCCTTTCTGAAGAGGGCCCCAGTAAGAACTCTACATTTCTACCAGCTAACAGCCAATTAGCTAGACTTCATAAGTAACTTTCATTGGCTGCGGGATCGCCTCCTGAGAAGGTGGGTCTAAGCGGCCAATGAGCTGCGGCTTGATAGTGAGTCAGGTAAACAAACAGGCCGCACTGAGACTGTCTAACCCTGCCACTCATGACACCGGAAATTAATGTGGCTCCGACACCAGCTCAGAATCATAGACTCCATCGCATGGTCGCTGAAATAGGCATTGGTACATAGCCTAAGCACTGGTCCCCCTACACCATGTGTTCGCTTGCCTGGACTTACTTGGTCCTTCCAGAAAGGCATCGACTTACCTGCTACCGGTGTGGCCTGTGGCCACTTTTTGTGGTGATCATGTGCGCTTGAGGCAGCCAGCAATGGGCGGGTTCCGTTGCGGGCAGGATACTATGATTGAAGCGCTGCGGCGAGTGGGTCCCGGACCGCAGCGCACCGCAGTCATTCATTTCGCCATTATGGCAAATCATAGCAGAGGAGGCCTTCCACGGCAAATAACAATGGCAAGGATTAGGGTGAGCGTGAGCAATCTAACATCGAAGAGAAACAGAACAGTAATGTTGAAAGGGCATGGATAAAAAGGTGGGGCCCCACAAACCCAAACAAGCTGGTCGAGCGAGGGTGGCGCAATAATTATCGGCCGGCAGCACCTGCCAGCATACAAATAGGCGCCGTCTTCTGTGTGGGCCGCAAATCTGCCCTCCATTTTCACTATCACCTGGATATCATCATTAGCAGGATGCTTTTGAAACTCCCAATTGAAATAATCCATATTACGCTTGAGGTGTGGAGATTGACGCCCAATCTCTCGTTCACAGCTAATTTATCTACGTGCACGAACTAGTATCTTGAACGTGCTGAGCTCAACAGCTTATGTCGAGCTTCAAAATATTTTTACTCCGTTACAGTTCCATTCCTATATAAATCCGTCACTCTGAAGACCGATGAGGAGGATGAGGACTTTGATGATTGGAGCAACATTGATGCAATATTGCAAGCACCCACACATCCAATCGACCCCCTTATCCATCTACGAACAATTGAGATAAAATCACGGGCTCGTGTTGCGTACGGTTGCTTTCACAGAGATCCCTATTTGGACACCAAGTCCGACAGTGAATCCGACAGTGAATCCGACAGTGAACCCGACAGTGAACCCGACAGTGAACCCGACAGTGAACCCGACAGTGAACCCGACAGTGAACCCGACAGTGAACCCGACAGTGAATCAGACAGTAGTCTCAGTGGCGAATCTGACAATGTATCAAAGCATATCCTTAAGGTCGGCCGCAGGAAGTACGGGCGCCTTAGATACCCCATCAACATTCTGTTGCAGGTCATTGCCAGATGCACGACGGATAGGCTGGAGAGCTTCATGTAAGTGTACCATGTGCCCAATAGTATCCCCCGCGAAGAGAGGATCTAATGCACTCTTGAAATAGTTGGGGTCTAGGTATGTGCGTTCCCGAGGAGCTCCTTGGTTCTTCTGGCCTTCTTCTAGAAAAGCAGAAAACGCTCAAGTCTATTAGTCTCCGGACTGGTGGCTCTTGTCGCTTTGATCACGAGAAGATTTCATTATCAGGATTTCGATATTTGGAGAATATATCATGGCCCGAGCTGGATAACCGGGATCATATCAGCGAGTTATGCTCGGCCCTAAAGTATAACTCATCTCATCTTATTCGCTTGGATATTGGTGTCTCAAACTGGTATCACAAGCCTATGAATCTCATGAAACGGGTTCTCGCGAATGAAATTGCAGATATCAGTGACAAAGATCCAGGAATCGCATTTCCTACCCTTCAATATGTTTGCTTCACTAACATGGATTTCCTCCTGACGCACGAAAAGTTTTGTTCTACTTTTACTTTTGGTTCACTTCGATCCTTGAGTCTTCGCCTTTGCAAAGGTTGGGAGGAGCTTTTGCACGCCATTCGAGATTCTAGTCCGACCATTTCTTTGAAATCCTTGTTGGTCGAATCTGATCCCTATATGGACAACACGGACACGGAAAGCGCGAGAGCGCTTTCTAGCTTCATCGACGCGTTCGAAGGTCTTGAAGAGTTGTATGTCTCGGTAGTGAGCTTCTCAAACCCATTATCGATCTGGGATTCCGCACTGCGCCATAAAAAATCCTTGCGGAGGCTTGTCTATCAGCAATTATCCCATGATAGTGAACCCCTTGGCGATCCCGTGATGGCATTTACACCATCAGAGGCGGAGAAACTATCGGCTGATGTTTCTCACAATCCGTTGGCTGGGCTAAACCTTGAATTTCTCGGCATTTGCTGCAATGATTTTGATATACTGGTACGCCAGACAAACTGTGTTTTCATCACGTGCTGCCCACTAACCACACCCCCAATCCCAGAAAGCCCTTTTGTCCTCGCCCAACATTAGGGGGAGTATTCGAGTGCTACACCTTCGAGTTCCAGAATGGCGATTTGATGACTGGGACGATGGTTTGGGCCCTCATGGCTGGTGTCATGTTCCATCCTCTCTTTGTTCTTTTATGTCATGGGTATTTGGACCCGAAGGACCGCCCTTCCTTCACGTTATAGGGCACTTCGACGAGAGTCCGTCTGGAAGCCTTTGCGAAGATACATTTTACTGTAGGGATACAGAGACCAAGGACGCCTACGGTTATTCTGGTTTCAAATATATCCAGTCAACGTCGGGCTATCTTCGTTCGTACTGCGATGCATTTGGAGCCTGTCGAAGCACGACTGATTGAGGTGGAAGTGTTGTGAATCGAGGCTCTACATGAGAGATGATAAGGCCTCGTATACGGAATTGATTCCGTTTATTCCGTTTCAATCCAGACTGATTGGGAATCCATTTGGGCTTCACTCTGTGTATATATATCTTGTTCTTTTCTGATGAGAAAAAATTAAATCAAGCTTCCTTCTGAAATCACAACAGAAAGTATCAGGTTGGAACTTTCCAGTATGTACCTTCGAGGTTGTAGAGTAAACAAGATTTCGACTCATAGGGGTATACCCCAGAGTTGCAGGATCTCATATGATCAATCAATCAATCAATCAATCAAAATTCTATTAACCTGATGAAGCCTATCTATTGAAACGACAGGCTATGCAGGC